>NW_025728142.1:0-251942 GCF_021461385.2 Schistocerca piceifrons | reverse complement strand
ATTCCTGTGACACTAGTTATAGATTCAAATGCTTCACTTCTGGTTTACTGTATCTTTTGGACTTTCTTATAGACGACGAAACACAGAAATTGCATCAGAATTAAATAGAAAAAGCACAATGCCGACTTAAGTACAAGAAAACAGGACTCTTCTTAATATCTATGTTTTGAACCATTCCTGTGACACTAGTTATAGATTCCGATGCTTCACTTCAGGTTTACTATATCATTCTGACCTTCTTATTGACGATGAATCACAGAAAAATGCATCAGAATTATATACAAAAGGCACAATGCCAACCTAAGTACAAGAAGACTGACTCTTCTTACTGTCTATGATTTGAACTATTCCTGTGACACTAGTTATAGATTCCGATGCCTCAATTCAGTTTTGCTGTATCCCCTTCTGACTTTCTTATTGTCGATGAAACACAGAAAATGCATCAGAATTAAATACAAAGGGCACAATTCCGACTAAAGTACAAGAAAAATGACTCTTCTTACTGGCTATGTTTGAACCATTCCTGTGACACTAGTTATAAATTCCGATGCTTCACATCAGGTTTACTATATCCCTCTGACCTCCTTATTGACGATGAAACACAGAAATTGCATCGGAATTTAATACAAAAGTCACAATGCCGACTCAAGTACAAGAAGACAGACTCTTCTTACTGTCTATGATTTGAATCATTCCTGTGACACTAGTTATAGATTCCGATGCTTTCCTTCCCGTTTACTGTATCCCTCTGACCTTCTTATTGACGATGAAACACAGAAATTGCATCGGAATTACAAACAAAAGTCACAATGCCGACTCAAGTACAAGAAGACTGGCTATTCTTCCTGTCTATGTTTGAACCATTCCTGTGACACTGGTTATAGATTCCGATGCTTCACTTCAGGTTTACTGTATCCAGCTGACCTTCTTATTGACGATGAACCACAGAAATTGCATCGGAATTAAATACAAAAAGCACAATGCCAACCTAAGTACAAGAAGACTGACTCTTCTTACTGTCTATGATTTGAACCATTTCTGTGACACTAATTATAGATTCCGATGCCTCACTTCAGTTTTGCTGTATCCCTCTGACCTTCTTATTGTCGATGAAACACAGAAAATGCATCAGAATTATATACAAAGGGCACAATTCCGACTTAAGTACAAGAAAAGTGACTCTTCTTACTGGCTATGTTTGAACCATTCCTGTGACACTAGTTATAGATTCCGATGCATCACTACAGGTTTACTGTATCATTCGGACCTTCTTATTGACGATGAATCACAGAAAATGCATCGGAATTATATACAAAAGGCACAATGCCGACTTAAGTACTACAAGACGGACTCTTCTCGCTGTCTACGTTTTGAACCATTCCTGTGACACTAGTTATAGATTCCGATGCTTCACTTCAGGTTTACTGTATCCAGATGACCTTCTTATTGACGATGAAACAGAGAAATTGCATCGGAATTAAATACATAAGGCTCAATGCCAACCTAAGTACAAGAAGACTGACTCTTCTTACTGTCTAGGATTTGAACCATTTCTGTGACACTAGTTATAGATTCCGATGCCTCACTTCAGTTTTGCTGTATCCCTCTGACCTTCTTATTGTCGATGAAACACAGAAAATGCATCAGAATTAAATACAAAGGGCACAATTCCGACTTAATTACAAGAAAAATGACTCTTCTTACTGGCTATGTTTGAACCATTCCTGTGACACTAGTTATAGATTCCGATGCTTCACATCAGGTTCACTATATCCCTCTGACCTCATTATTAACGATGAAACACAGAAATCGCATCGGAATTTAATACAAAAGTCACAATGCCGACTCAAGTACAAGAAGACTGACTCTTCTTACTGTCTATGATTTGAATCATTCCTGTGACAGTAGTTATAGATTACGATGCTTCACTTCAGGTTTACTGTCTCCCTCTGACCGTCGTATTGACGATGAAACACAAAAATTGCATCGGAATTATATACAAAAGTCACAATGCCGACTCAAGTACAAGACGACTGTCTATACTTCCTGCCTATGTTTTGAACCATTCCTGTGACACTAGTTATAGATTCCGACGCTTCACTTCAGGTTTTCTGTATCCAGCTGACCATTTTATTGACAATGAAACACAGAATTTGCATCGGAATTAAATACAAAATGCACAATGCCGACTTAAGTACAAGAAGACTGACTCTTCTTACTGTCTATGTTTTGAACCATTGTTGTGACACTAGTTATTGATTCCGATGCTTCACTTAAGGTTTACTGTATCCAGCTGACTTTCTTATTGACGATGAAACACAGAAATTGCATCGGAATTAAATACAAAATGCACAATGCCGACTTAAGTACCAGAAGACTGACTCTTCTTACTGTCTATATTTGGACCATTCCTGTGACACTATTTATAGATTCCGATGCTTCACTTCAGTTTTTACTGTATCCCTCTGACCTCATTATGGACGATGAAACATGGAATTTGCATCGGAATTGAATACAAAAGGCACAATGCCGACTCAAGTACAAGAAGACTGACTCTTCTTACTGTCTATGTTTTGAACCATTCCTCTGACACTAGTTATAGATTACGATGCTTCACTTCAGGTTTACTGTATCCCTCTGACCTTCGTATTGACGATGAAACACAGAAATTGCATCGGAGATACATACAAAAGTCACAATGCCGACTCACGTACAAGGAGAATGGATATTCTTCCTGTCTATGTTTGAACCATTCCTGTGACACTAGTTATAGATTCCGATGCTTCACTTCAGGTTTACTGTATCCAGCAGCCCTTCTTATTGACGATGGAACACAGAAATTGCATCGGATTAAATACAAAAGGCACAATGCCGACTTAAGTACAAGATGACTGACTCTTCTTACTGTCTATGTTTTGAACCATTCCTGTGACACTAGTTATAGATTCCGATGCTTCACTTCAGTATTACTGTATCCCTCTGACCTTCTTATTGTCGATGAAACACAGAAAATGCATCAGAATTAAATACAAAGGGCACAATGTCGACTTAAGTACATGAAAAATGACTCTTCTTACTGGCTATGTTTGAACCATTCCTGTGACACTAGTTATAGATTCCGATGCTTCACTTCGGGTTTACTATATCCCTGTGACCTCCTTATTGATGATGAGACACAGAAATTGCATTGGAATTAAATACAAAAGGCACAATTCCGACTTAACTTCAAGAAGTCTGACTCTTCTTACTGTCTATCATTTGAACCAATCCTGTGACACTAGTTATAGATTCCGATATTTCACTTCAGTTTTTCTGTATCCCTCTGACCTTCTTATTGACGATGAAACACAGAAATTGCATCGGAATTTAATACAAAAGGCACAATGCCGACTCAAGTACAAGAAGAATGACTCTTCTTACTGTCTATGATTTGAATCATTCCTGTGACACTAGTTATAGATTCCGATGCTTCACTACAGGTTTACTGTATCCCTCTGACCGTCGTATTGAGGATGAAACACAAAAATTGCATCGGAAGTAATTACAAAAGTCACAATGCCGACTCATGTAAAAGAAGACTGGCTCTTCTTCCTGTCTATGTTTCGAACCATTCCTGTGACACTAGTTATGGATTCCGATGCTTCACTTCAGGTTTACTGTATCCAGTTGATCTTCTTATTGACGATGAAACACAGAAATTGCATCGGAATTAAATACAAAATGCACAATGCCGACTTAAGTACAAGATGTCTGACCCTTCTTACTCTCTATGTTTTGAACCATCCCTGTGACACTAGTTACAGATTCCGATGCTTCACTTCAGTTTTACTGTATCCCTCTGACCTCCTTATAGACGATGAAACACAGAAATTGCATCGGAATTAAATGCAAAAGGCACAATGCCGACTTAAGCACAAGAAAACTGACTCTTCTTACTGTCTATGTTTTGATCCTTTCCTGTGACAGTAGTGATAGATTCCGATGCTTCACTTCAGGTTTACTGTCTCCCTCTGACCGTCGTATTGACGATGAAACACAAAAATTGCATCGGAATTAGATACAAAAGGCACAATGCCGACTCAAGTTTAAGAAGACAGGCTATACTTTCTGCCTATGTTTTGAACCATTCCTGTGACACTAGTTATAGATTCCGATGTTTCACTTCAGGTTTACTGTATTCAGCTGACCTTTTTATTGACGATGAAACACAGAATTTGCATCGGAATTAAATACAAAATGCACAATGCCGACTTAAGTACAAGAAGACTGACTCATCTTACTGGCTCTGATATGAACCATTCCTGTGACACTAGTTATTGATTCCGATGGTTCACTACAGGTTTACTGTATCCAACTGACCTTCTTATTGACGATGAAACACAGAAATTGCATCGGAATTAAATACAAAATGCACAATGCCGACTTAAGTACCAGACGCCTGACTCTTCTTACTGTCTATGTTTTGAACCATTCCTGTGACACTATTTATAGATACCGATGCTTCACTTCAATTTTACTGTTTCCCTCTGACCTCCTTATATACGATGAAACACGGAACTTGCATCGGAATTAAACACAAAAGGCACAATGCCGACTCAAGTACAAGGAGACTGACTCGTCTTACTGTCTATGTTTTGAACCATTCCTGTGACAATAGTTACAGATTCCGATGCTTCACATCAGGTTTACTGTATCCCTCTGACCGTCGTGTTGACGATGAAACACCGAAATTGCATCGGAATTAAATGCAAACGGCTCAATGCCGACCCAAGTACAAGATGACTTGCTCTTCTTACTGTCTATGTTTTGAACCCTTCCTGTGAGACCGGTTTTAGATTCCGAAGCTTCACTTCAGGTTTACCGTATCCCTTGGACCTTCTTATTGACGACGAAACACAGAAATTGCATCGGAGTTAAATAGAAAAAGCACAATTCTGACTTAAGTACAAGAAAACAGACTCTTCTTAATATCTATATTTAGAACCATTCCTGTGACATTAGTTATAGATTCCGAAGCTTCACTTCAGGTTTACTGTATCCCTCTGACCT
Source organism: Schistocerca piceifrons (assembly GCF_021461385.2). Taxonomy (NCBI): domain Eukaryota; kingdom Metazoa; phylum Arthropoda; class Insecta; order Orthoptera; family Acrididae; genus Schistocerca; species Schistocerca piceifrons. The sequence goes on along the minus strand of NW_025728142.1, from coordinate 246,893 downwards.
TCTTATTGACGATGAAACACAGAAATTGCATCGGAATCACATACAAAAGTCACAATGCCGACTGAAGTAGAAGAAGACCGGCTACTCTTCCTGTCTTTGTTTTGAACCAATCCTGTGACACTATTTATAGATTCCAAAGCTTCCCTTCAGTTTTACTCTATCCCTCTGACCTCCTTATGGACGATGAAACATGGAAATTGCATCGGAATTAAATACAAAAGGCACAATGCCGACTCAAGTACAAGTAGACTGACTCTTCTTACTGTCTATGTTTTGAACCATTCCTGTGACACTAGTTATAGATTCCGATGCTTCACATCAGGTTTACTGTATCCCTCTGACCGTCGTGTTGACGATGAAACACCGAAATTGCATCGGAATGAAATGCAAAAGGCACAATGCCGACCCAAGTACAAGATGACTGTCTCTTTTTACTGTCTATGTTTTGAACCCTTCCTGTGAGACCGGTTTTAGATTCTGATGCTTTACTTCTGGTTTACTGTATCCCTTGGACTTTCTTATTGACGACGAAACACAGAAATTGCATCGGAATTAAATAGAAAAAGCACTATGCCGACTTAAGTACAAGAAAACAGACTCTTCTTAATATCCATGCTTTGAACCATTCCTGTGACACTAGTTATAGATTCCAATGCATCACTTCAGGTTTACTGTATCATTCTGACCTTCTTATTGACGATGAATCACAGAAAATGCATCGGAATCATATACAAAAGGCACAATGCCGACTTAAGTACTACAAGACTGACTCTTCTCGCTGTCTATGTTTTGAACCATTCCTGTGACAGTAGTTATAGATTCAAATGCTTCACTTCAGGTTTACTGTATCAATTGGAAATTCTTATAGACGACGAAACACAGAAATTGCATCGGAATTAAATTGAAAAAGCACAATGCCGACTTAAGTACAAGAAAACAGACTCTTCTTAATATCTATGTTTTGAACCATTCCTGTGACACTAGTTATAGATTCCGATGCTTCACTTCAGGTTTACTGTATCATTCTGACCTTCTTATTGACGATGAATCACAGAAAATGCATCGGAATTATATACAAGAGGCACAATCCCGACTTAAGTACTACAAGACTGACTCTTCTCACTGTCTACGTTTTTAACCATTCCTGTGACACTAGTTATAGATTCCGATGCTTCACTTCAGGTTTACTGTATCCCTCTGACCTTCTTATTGACGATGAAACACAGAAATTGCATCGGAATTACAAACAAAATTCACAATGCCGACTCAAGTACAAGAAGACTGGCTATTCTTCCTGTCTATGTTTGAACCATTCCTGTGACACTAGTTATAGATTCCGATGCTTCACTTCAGGTTTACTGTATCCAGCTGACCTTCGTATTGACAATGAAACACAGAAATTGCATCGGAATTTAATACAAAAGGCACAATGCCGACTCAAGTACAAGAAGACTGACTCTTCTTACTGTCTATGATTTGAATCATTCCTGTGACACTAGTTATAGATTCTGATGCTTCACTTCAGGTTTACTGTCTCCCTCTGACCGTCGTATTGACGATGAAACACAAAAATTGCATCGGAATTAAATACAAAAGTCACAATGCCGACTCAAGTACAAGACGACTGGCTATACTTTCTGCCTATGTTTTGAACCATTCCTGTGACACTAGTTATAGATTCCGATGCTTCACTTCTGGTTTACTGTATCCAGCTGACCTTTTTATTGACGATGAAACACAGAATTTGCATCGGAATTAAATACAAAATGGACAATGCCGACTTAAGTACAAGAAGACTGACTCATCTTACTGGCTCTGATATGAACCATTCCTGTGACACTAGTTATTGATTCCGATGGTTCACTACAGGTTTACTGTATCCAGCTGACCTTCTTATTGACGATGAAACACAGAAATTGCATCGGAATTAAATACAAAATGCACAATGCCGACTTAAGTACCAGAAGCCTGACTATTCTTACTGTCTATGTTTTGAACCATTCCTGTGACACTATTTATAGATACTGATGCTTCACTTCAATTTTACTGTTTCCCTCTGACCTCCTTATATACGATGAAACACGGAACTTGCATCGGAATTAAACACAAAAGGCACAATGCCGACTCAAGTACAAGGAGACTGACTCTTCTTACTGTCTATGTTTTGAACCATTCCTGTGACAATAGTTACAGATTCCGATGCTTCACATCAGGTTTACTGTATCCCTCTGACCGTCGTGTTGACGATGAAACACCGAAATTGCGTCGGAATTAAATGCAAAAGGCTCAATGCCGACCCAAGTACAAGATGACTTGCTCTTCTTACTGTCTATGTTTAGAACCCTTCCTGTGAGACCGGTTTTAGATTCTGATGATTCACTTCTGGTTTACTGTATCCCTTGGACTTTCTTATTGACGAAGAAACACAGAAATTGCATCGGAGTTAAATAGAAAAAGCACAATTCTGACTTAAGTACAAGAAAACAGACTCTTCTTAATATCTATATTTAGAACCATTCCTGTGACACTAGTAATAGATTCCGAAGCTTCACTTCAGGTTTACTGTATCCCTCTGACCTTCTTAATGACGATGAAACACAGAAATTGCATCGGAATCACATACAAAAGTCACAATGCCGACTCAAGTAGAAGAAGACCGGCTATTCATCCTGTCTTTGTTATGAACCAATCCTGTGACACTATTTATAGATTCCAAAGCTTCCCTTCAGTTTTACTCTATCCCTCTGACCTCCTTATGGACGATGAAACATGGAAATTGCATCGGAATTAAATACAAAAGGCACAATGCCGACTCAAGTACAAGTAGACTGACTCTTATTACTGTCTATGTTTTGAACCATTCCTGTGACACTAGTTATAGATTCCGATGCTTCACATCAGGTTTACTGTATCCCTCTGACCGTCGTGTTGACGATGAAACACCGAAATTGCATCGGAATGAAATGCAAAAGGCACAATGCCGACCCAAGTACAAGATGACTGTCTGTTTTTACTGTCTATGTTTTGAACCCTTCCTGTGAGACCGGTTTTAGATTCTGATGCTTTACTTCTGGTTTACTGTATCCCTTGGACTTTCTTATTGACGACGAAACACAGAAATTGCATCGGAATTAAATAGAAAAAGCACTATGCCGACTTAAGTACAAGAAAACAGACTCTTCTAAATATCCATGCTTTGAACCATTCCTGTGTCACTAGTTATAGATTCCAATGCATCACTTCAGGTTTACTGTATCATTCTGACCTTCTTATTGACGATGAATCACAGAAAATGCATCGGAATCATATACAAAAGGCACAATGCCGACTTAAGTACTACAAGACTGACTCTTCTCACTGTCTATGTTTTGAACCATTCCTGTGACAGTAGTTATAGATTCAAATGCTTCACTTCAGGTTTACTGTATCCCTTGGAAATTCTTATAGACGACGAGACACAGAAATTGCATCGGAATTAAATAGAAAAAGCACAATGCCGACTTAAGTACTAGAAAACAGACTCTTCTTAATATCTATGTTTTGAACCATTCCTGTGACACTAGTTATAGATTCCGATGCGTCACTTCAGGTTTACTGTATCATTCTGACCTTCTTATTGACGATGAATCACAGAAAATGCATCGGAATTATATACAAGAGGCACAATCCCGACTTAAGTACTACAAGACTGACTCTTCTCACTGTCTACGTTTTGAACCATTCCTGTGACACTAGTTATAGATTCCGATGCTTCACTTCAGGTTTACTGTATCCCTCTGACCTTCTTATTGACGATGAAACACAGAAATTGCATCGGAATTACAAACAAAAGTCACAATGCCGACTCAAGTACAAGAAGACTGGCTATTCTTCCTGTCTATGTTTGAACCATTCCTGTGACACTAGTTATAGATTCCGATGCTTCACTTCAGGTTTACTGTATCCAGCTGACCTTCGTATTGACAATGAAACACAGAAATTGCATCGGAATTTAATACAAAAGGCACAATGCCGACTCAAGTACAAGAAGACTGACTCTTCTTACTGTCTATGATTTGAATCATTCCTGTGACACTAGTTATAGATTCTGATGCATCACTTCAGGTTTACTGTCTCCCTCTGACCGTCGTATTGACGATGAAACACAAAAATTGCATCGGAATTAAATACAAAAGTCACAATGCCGACTCAAGTACAAGACGACTGGCTATACTTTCTGCCTATGTTTTGAACCATTCCTGTGACACCAGTTATAGATTCCGATGCTTCACTTCTGGTTTACTGTATCCAGCTGACCTTTTTATTGACGATGAAACACAGAATTTGCATCGGAATTAAATACAAAATGGACAATGCCGACTTAAGTACAAGAAGACTGACTCATCTTACTGGCTCTGATATGAACCATTCCTGTGACACTAGTTATTGATTCCGATGGTTCACTACAGGTTTACTGTATCCAACTGACCTTCGTATTGACGATGAAACACAGAAATTGCATCGGAATTAAATACAAAATGCACAATGCCGACTTAAGTACCAGAAGCCTGACTCTTCTTACTGTCTATGTTTTGAACCATTCCTGTGACACTATTTATAGATACTGATGCTTCACTTCAATTTTACTGTTTCCCTCTGACCTCCTTATATACGATGAAACACGGAACTTGCATCGGAATTAAACACAAAAGGCACAATGCCGACTCAAGTACAAGGAGACTGACTCTTCTTACTGTCTATGTTTTGAACCATTCCTGTGACAATAGTTACAGATTCCGATGCTTCACATCAGGTTTACTGTATCCCTCTGACCGTCGTGTTGACGATGAAACACCGAAATTGCATCGGAATTAAATGCAAAAGGCTCAATGCCGACCCAAGTACAAGATGAGTTGCTCTTCTTACTGTCTTTGTTTAGAACCCTTCCTGTGAGACCGGTTTTAGATTCTGATGATTCACTTCTGGTTTACTGTATCCCTTGGACTTTCTTATTGACGAAGAAACACAGAAATTGCATCGGAGTTAAATAGAAAAAGCACAATTCTGACTTAAGTACAAGAAAACAGACTCTTCTTAATATCTATATTTAGAAACATTCCTGTGACACTAGTTATAGATTCCGAAGCTTCACTTCAGGTTTACTGTATCCCTCTGACCTTCTTATTGACGATGAAACACAGAAATTGCATCGGAATCACATACAAAAGTCACAATGCCGACTCAAGAAGAAGAAGACCGGCTATTCTTCCTGTCTTTGTTTTGAACCAATCCTGTGACACTATTTATAGATTCCAAAGCTTCCCTTCAGTTTTACTCTATCCCTCTGACCTCCTTATGGACGATGAAACATGGAAATTGCATCGGAATTAAATACAAAAGGCACAATGCCGACTCAAGTACAAGTAGACTGACTCTTATTACTGTCTATGTTTTGAACTATTCCTGTGACACTAGTTATAGATTCCGATGCTTCACATCAGGTTTACTGTATCTCTCAGACCGTCGTGTTGACGATGAAACACCGAAATTGCATCGGAATGAAATGCAAAAGGCACAATTCCGATCCAAGTACAAGATGACTAACTCTTTTTACTGTCTATGTTTTGAACCCTTCCTGTGGGACCGGTTTTAGATTCTGATGCTTCACTTCTGGTTTACTGTATCCCTTGGACTTTCTTATTGACGACGAAACAATGAAATTGCTTCGGAATTAAATAGAAAAAGCACTATGCCGACTTAAGTACAAGAAAACAGACTCTTCTTAATATCCATGCTTCGAACCATTCCTGTGACACTAGTTATTGATTCCGATGCTTCACTTCAGGTTTACTGCATCCCTCTGACCTTCTTATTGTCGATGAAACACAGAAAATGCATCAGAATTAAATACAAAGGGCACAATTCCGACTTAACTACAAGAAGACTGACTCTTCTTACTGTCTATGTTTTGATCCATTCCTGTGAGACCGGTTTTAGATTCCGATGCTTCACTTCAGGTTTACTCTATCCCTTGGACCTTCTTATTGACGACAAAACACAGAGATTGCATCGGACTTATATAGAAAAAGCACAATGCCGACTTAAGTACAAGAAAACAGTCTCTTCTTAATATCTATGATTTGAACCATTCCTGTGACACTAGTTATTGATTCCGATGCTTCACTTCAGGTTTACTGTATCCCTCAGACCATCTTATTGACGATGAAACACAGAAATTGCATCGGAATTAAATACAAAAGGCACAATGCCGACTCAAGTACAAGAAACCTGGCTCTTCTTACTGTCTATGCTTTGAACGTTTCCTGTGAGACTGGTTATAGATTCCGATGCTTCACTTCAGGTTTACTGTATCCCTCTGAACGTCATATTGACGATGAGACACAGAAATTGCATCGGAATTACAAACCAAAGTCACAATGCCGACTTAAGTACAAGAAGACTGGCTATTCTTCCTGTCTATGTTTGAACCATTCCTGTGACACTAGTTATAGATTCCGATGCTTCACTTCAGGTTTACTGTATCCAGCTGACCTTCGTATTGACAATGAAACACAGAAATTGCATCGCAATTAAATACAAAAGGCACAATGCCAACCTAAGTACAAGAAGTCGGACTCATCCTACTGTCTATGATTTGAACCATTCCTGTGACACTAGTTATAGATTCCGATGCCTCACTTCAGTTTTACTGCATCCCTCTGACCTTCTTATTGTCGATGAAACACAGAAAATGCATCAGAATTAAATACAAAGGGCACAATTCCGACTTAACTACAAGAAGACTGACTCTTCTTACTGTCTATGTTTTGATCCATTCCTGTGAGACCGGTTTTAGATTCCGATGCTTCACTTCAGGTTTACTCTATCCCTTGGACCTTCTTATTGACGACAAAACAAAGAGATTGCATCGGACTTATATAGAAAAAGCACAATGCCGACTTAAGTACAAGAAAACAGTCTCTTCTTAATATCTATGATTTGAACCATTCCTGTGACACTAGTTATTGATTCCGATGCTTCACTTCAGGTTTACTGTATCCCTCAGACCATCTTATTGACGATGAAACACAGAAATTGCATCGGAATTAAATACAAAAGGCACAATGCCGACTCAAGAACAAGAAACCTGGCTCTTCTTACTGTCTATGCTTTGAACGTTTCCTGTGAGACTGGTTATAGATTCCGATGCTTCACTTCAGGTTTACTGTATCCCTCTGAACGTCATATTGACGATGAGACACAGAAATTGCATCGGAATTAAATACAAAAGTCACATTGCTGACTCAAGTACAAGAAGACTGGCTATACTTCCTGTCTATGTTTTGAACCATTCCTGTGACACTAGTTACTGATTCCGATGCTTCACTTCAGGTTTACTGTATCAAGCTGAACTTCTTATTGACGAGGAAACACAGAAATTGCATCGGAATTAAATACAAAATGAAAAATGCCGACTTAAGTACAAGGAGACAGACTCTTCTTACTGTCTATGATTTGAACCATTCCTGTGACACTATTTATAGATTCCGATGCTTCACTTCAGTTTTACTGTATCCATCTGACCTCCTTATGGACGATGAAACATGGAATTTGCATCGGAATTACATACAAAAGGCACAATGCCGACTCAAGTACAGGAAGACTGACTCTTCTTACTGCCTATGTTTTGAACCATTCCTGTGACACCAGTTATAGATTCCGATGCTTCACTTCAGTTTTTCTGTATCCCTCTGACCTTCTTATTGACGATGAAACACTGAAATTGCAACGGAATTTAATACAAAAGGGACAATGCCGACTCAAGTACAAGAAGACTGACTCTTCTTACTGTCTATGATTTAAATCATTCCTGTGACACTAGTTATGGATTCCGATGCTTCACTTCAGGTTTTCTGTCTCCCTCTGACCGTCGTATTGACGATGAAACACAAAAATTGCATCGGAATTAAATACAAAAGTCACAATGCGACTCAAGTACAAGACGACTGGCTATACTTCCTGCCTATGTTTTGAACCATTCCTGTGGCACTAGTTATAGATTCCAATGCTTCACTTCAGGTTTACTGTATCCAGCTGACCTTTTTATTGACGATGAAACAAGGAATTTGCATCGGAATTAAATACAAAATGCACAATGCCGACTTAAGTCAAAGAGGACTGACTCTTTATACTGTCTATGTTTTGAACCATTCCTGTGACACTAGTTATTGATTCCGATGCTTCACTTCAGGTTTACTGTATCCCTTGGACCGTCTTATTGACGACGAAACACAGAAATTGCATCGGAATTAAATAGAAAAAGCACTATGCCGACTTAAGTACAGGAAAACAGACTCTTCTTGATATCTATGTTTTGAACCATTCCTGTGACACTAGTTATAGATTCCAATGCATCACTACAGGTTTACTGTATCGTTCGGACCTTCTTATAGACGATGAATCACAGAAAATGCATCGGAATTATATACAAAAGGCACAATGCCGACTTAAGTACTACAAGACTGACTCTTCTCACTGTCTATGTTTTGAACCATTCCTGTGACACTAGTTATAGATTCAAATGCTTCACTTCTGGTTTACTGTATCTTTTGGACTTTCTTATAGACGACGAAACACAGAAATTGCATCAGAATTAAATAGAAAAAGCACAATGCCGACTTAAGTACAAGAAAACAGACTCTTCTTAATATCTATGCTTTGAACCATTCCTGTGACACTAGTTATAGATTCCGATGCTTCACTTCAGGTTTACTATATCATTCTGACCTTCTTATTGACGATGAATCACAGAAAATGCATCAGAATTATATACAAAAGGCACAATGCCAACCTAAGTACAAGAAGACTGACTCTTCTTACTGTCTATGATTTGAACTATTCCTGTGACACTAGTTATAGATTCCGATGCCTCAATTCAGTTTTGCTGTATCCCTTCTGACTTTCTTATTGTCGATGAAACACAGAAAATGCATCAGAATTAAATACAAAGGGCACAATTCCGACTAAAGTACAAGAAAAATGACTCTTCTTACTGGCTATGTTTGAACCATTCCTGTGACACCAGTTATAAATTCCGATGCTTCACATCAGGTTTACTATATCCCTCTGACATCCTTATTGACGATGAAACACAGAAATTGCATCGGAATTTAATACAAAAGTCACAATGCCGACTCAAGTACAAGAAGACAGACTCTTCTTACTGTTTATGATTTGAATCATTCCTGTGACACTAGTTATAGATTCCGATGCTTTCCTTCCCGTTTACTGTATCCCTCTGACCTTCTTATTGACGATGAAACACAGAAATTGCATCGGAATTACAAACAAAAGTCACAATGCCGACTCAAGTACAAGAAGACTGGCTATTCTTCCTGTCTATGTTTGAACCATTCCTGTGACACTGGTTATAGATTCCGATGCTTCACTTCAGGTTTACTGTATCCAGCTGACCTTCTTATTGACGATGAACCACAGAAATTGCATCGGAATTAAATACAAAAAGCACAATGCCAACCTAAGTACAAGAAGACTGACTCTTCTTACTGTCTATGATTTGAACCATTTCTGTGACACTAATTATAGATTCCGATGCCTCACTTCAGTTTTGCTGTATCCCTCTGACCTTCTTATTGTCGATGAAACACAGAAAATGCATCAGAATTATATACAAAGGGCACAATTCCGACTTAAGTACAAGAAAAGTGACTCTTCTTACTGGCTATGTTTGAACCATTCCTGTGACACTAGTTATAGATTCCGATGCATCACTACAGGTTTACTGTATCATTCGGACCTTCTTATTGACGATGAATCACAGAAAAATGCATCGGAATTATATACAAAAGGCACAATGCCGACTTAAGTACTACAAGACGGACTCTTCTCGCTGTCTACGTTTTGAACCATTCCTGTGACACTAGTTATAGATTCCGATGCTTCACTTCAGGTTTACTGTATCCAGATGACCTTCTTATTGACGATGAAACACAGAAATTGCATCGGAATTAAATACATAAGGCTCAATGCCAACCTAAGTACAAGAAGACTGACTCTTCTTACTGTCTATGATTTGAACCATTTCTGTGACACTAGTTATAGATTCCGATGCATCACTTCAGTTTTGCTGTATCCCTCTGACCTTCTTATTGTCGATGAAACACAGAAAATGCATCAGAATTAAATACAAAGGGCACAATTCCGACTTAATTACAAGAAAAATGACTCTTCTTACTGGCTATGTTTGAACCATTCCTGTGACACTAGTTATAGATTCCGATGCTTCACATCAGGTTCACTATATCCCTCTGACCTCATTATTAACGATGAAACACAGAAATTGCATCGGAATTTAATACAAAAGTCACAATGCCGACTCAAGTACAAGAAGACTGACTCTTCTTACTGTCTATGATTTGAATCATTCCTGTGACAGTAGTTATAGATTACGATGCTTCACTTCAGGTTTACTGTCTCCCTCTGACCGTCGTATTGACGATGAAACACAAAAATTGCATCGGAATTATATACAAAAGTCACAATGCCGACTCAAGTAAAAGACGACTGTCTATACTTCCTGCCTATGTTTTGAACCATTCCTGTGACACTAGTTATAGATTCCGATGCTTCACTTCAGGTTTTCTGTTTCCAGCTGACCATTTTATTGACAATGAAACACAGAATTTGCATCGGAATTAAATACAAAATGCACAATGCCGACTTAAGTACAAGAAGACTGACTCTTCTTACTGTCTATGTTTTGAACCATTGTTGTGACACTAGTTATTGATTCCGATGCTTCACTTAAGGTTTACTGTATCCAGCTGACTTTCTTATTGACGATGAAACACAGAAATTGCATCGGAATTAAATACAAAATGCACAATGCCGACTTAAGTACCAGAAGACTGACTCTTCTTACTGTCTATATTTGGACCATTCCTGTGACACTATTTATAGATTCCGATGCTTCACTTCAGTTTTACTGTATCCCTCTGACCTCCTTATGGACGATGAAACATGGAATTTGCATCGGAATTAAATACAAAAGGCACAATGCCGACTCAAGTACAAGAAGACTGACTCTTCTTACTGTCTATGTTTTTGAACCATTCCTGTGACACTAGTTATAGATTCCGATGCTTAACTTCACTTTTACTGTATCCCTCTGACCTTCTTATTGTCGATGAAACACAGAAATTGCATCGGAATTAAATACAAAGGGTACAATTCCGACTAAAGTACAAGAAAAATGACTCTTTTTACTGGCTATGTTTGAACCATTCCTGTGACACTAGTTATAGATTCCGATGCTTCACATCAGGTTTACTATATCCCTCTGACCTCCTTATTGGCGATGAAACACAGAAATTGCATCTGAATTTAATACAAAAGTCCCAATGCCGACTCAAGTACAAGAAGACTGACTCTTCTTACTGTCTAAGATTTGAATCATTCCAGTGACAGTAGTTATCAATTCCGATGCTTCACTTCAGGTTTACTGTATCCCTTGGACCTTCTTATTGACGACGAAACACAGAAATTGCATCGGAATTAAAAAGAAATAGCACAATGCCGACTTAAGTACAAGAAAACAGACTCTTCTTAATATCTATGATTTGAACCATTCCTGTGACACTAGTTATAGATTCCGATGCATTACTTCAGGTTTACTGTATCATTCTGACCTTCTTATTGACGATGAATCACAGAAAATGTATCGGAATTATATACAAATGGCACAATGAAGACTTAAGTACTACAAGACTGACTCCTCTCACTGTCTATGTTTTGAACCATTCCTGTGACACTAGTTATAGGTTCCGATGTATCACTTCAGGTTTACTGTATCCCTTGGACCTTCTTATTGACGACGAAACACAGAAATTGCATCGGAATTAAATAGAAAAAGCACAATGGCGACTTAAGTACAAGATAACAGACTCTTCTTAACATCTATGTTTTGAACCATTCCTGTGACACTAGTTATCGATTCCGATGCATCACTCAGGTTTACAGTATCATTCTGACCTTATTGACGATGAATCACAGAAAATGCATCAGAATTATATACAAGAGGCACAATGCCAACTTAAGTACTACAAGACTGACTCTTCTCACTGTCTATGTTTTGAACCATTCCTCTGACACTAGTTATAGATTACGATGCTTCACTTCAGGTTTACTGTATCCCTCTGACCTTCTTATTGACGATGAAACACAGAAATTGCATCGGAGATACATACAAAAGTCACAATGCCGACTCACGTACAAGGAGAATGGATATTCTTCCTGTCTATGTTTGAACCATTCCTGTGACACTAGTTATAGATTCCGATGCTTCACTTCAGGTTTACTGTATCCAGCAGCCCTTCTTATTGACGATGGAACACAGAAATTGCATCGGATTAAATACAAAAGGCACAATGCCGACTTAAGTACAAGATGACTGACTCTTCTTACTGTCTATGTTTTGAACCATTCCTGTGACACTAGTTATAGATTCCGATGCTTCACTTCAGTATTACTGTATCCCTCTGACCTTCTTATTGTCGATGAAACACAGAAAATGCATCAGAATTAAATACAAAGGGCACAATGTCGACTTAAGTACATGAAAAATGACTCTTCTTACTGGCTATGTTTGAACCATTCCTGTGACACTAGTTATAGATTCCGATGCTTCACTTCGGGTTTACTATATCCCTGTGACCTCCTTATTGATAATGAGACACAGAAATTGCATTGGAATTAAATACAAAAGGCACAATTCCGACTTAACTTCAAGAAGTCTGACTCTTCTTACTGTCTATCATTTGAACCAATCCTGTGACACTAGTTATAGATTCCGATGCTTCACTTCAGTTTTTCTGTATCCCTCTGACCTTCTTATTGACGATGAAACACAGAAATTGCATCGGAATTTAATACAAAAGGCACAATGCCGACTCAAGTACAAGAAGAATGACTCTTCTTACTGTCTATGATTTGAATCATTCCTGTGACACTAGTTATAGATTCCGATGCTTCACTACAGGTTTACTGTATCCCTCTGACCGTCGTATTGAGGATGAAACACAAAAATTGCATCGGAAGTAATTACAAAAGTCACAATGCCGACTCATGTACAAGAAGACTGGCTCTTCTTCCTGTCTATGTTTTGAACCATTCCTGTGACACTAGTTATGGATTCCGATGCTTCACTTCAGGTTTACTGTATCCAGTTGATCTTCTTATTGACGATGAAACACAGAAATTGCATCGGAATTAAATACAAAATGCACAATGCCGACTTAAGTACAAGATGTCTGACCCTTCTTACTCTCTATGTTTTGAACCATCCCTGTGACACTAGTTACAGATTCCGATGCTTCACTTCAGTTTTACTGTATCCCTCTGACCTCCTTATAGACGATGAAACACAGAAATTGCATCGGAATTAAATGCAAAAGGCACAATGCCGACTTAAGCACAAGAAAACTGACTCTTCTTACTGTCTATGTTTTGATCCTTTCCTGTGACAGTAGAGATAGATTCCGATGCTTCACTTCAGGTTTACTGTATCCCTCTGACCTTCTTATTGACGATGAAACACAGAAATTGCATCGGAATTAGATACAAAAGGCACAATGCCGACTCAAGTTTAAGAAGACAGGCTCTTCTTACTGTCTATGTTTTGAACCATTCCTGTGACACTAGTTATAGCTTCCGATGCTTCTCTACAGGTTTACTGTATCCCTCTGACCATCTTATTGGCGATGAAACACAGAAATTGCATCGGAATTAAATACAAAAGGCACAGTGCCGACTTAAGTACAAGAAAACTGACTCTTCTTACTGTTTATGTTTTGAACCATTCCTGTGACACTAGTTATAGATTCCGATGCTTCACTTCAGGTTTACTGTATCCCTGTGACCCTCTTATTGACTGTGAAACACAGAAATTGCATCGGAATTAAATACAAAAGGCACAATGCCGACTTCTGTACAAGAAAGCTGACTCTTCTTACTATCTATGTTTGAACCATTCCTGTGACCCAAGTAATAGATTCCGATGCTTCACTTCAGGTTTACTGTATCCCTCTGACCTTCTTATTGACGATGAAACGCGTAAATTGCATCGGAATTAAATACAAAAGGCACAATGCCGACTTAAGTACTAGAAGACCGACACTTCTTACTGTCTATGTTTTGAACCATTCCTGTGACACTAGTAATAGATTCCGATCCTTCACTTCAGGTTTACTGTATCCTTCTGACCTTCTCATTGACGATGAATCACAGAAATTGGATCGGAATTAAATACAAAAGGCACAATGCCGACTTAAGTACAAGAAAACTGACTCATCCTACTGTCTATGTTTGAACCTTTCCTGGGACACTAGTTACAGATTCCGATGCTTCACTTCAGGTTTACTGTATCCCTCTGACCTTCTTATTGACGATGAAACACGTAAATTGCATCGGAATTAAATGAAAAAGGCACAATGCCGACTTAGGTACAAGAAGACTGACTCTTCTTACTGTCTATGTTTTGAACCATTCTTGTGACACTGGTTATTGATTCCGATGCTTCACTTCTGGTTTACTGTATCCCTCTGACCTTCTTATTGACGATGAAACACAGAAATTGCATCGGAATAAATACAAAAGGCACAATGCCGACGTAAGTACTAGAAGACTGACTCTTCCTATTGTCTATGTTTTGGACCATTCCTGTGACACTAGTTATAGATTCCGATGCTGAACCTCATTTTCACTGTATCCCTCTGACCTTCTTATTGACGATGAAATACAGAAATTGCATCAGAATTAAATACAAATGGCACACCGCCGACTTAAGTACAAGAAGACTGACTCTTCTTACTGTCTATGTTTTGAACCATTCCTATGACACCAGTTATAGATTCCGATGCTTCACTTCAGGTTTACTGTATCCCTCTTACCTTCTTATTGACGATGAAACACAGAAATTGCATCGGAATTAAATACAAAAGGCACAATGCCTACTTAAGTACAAGAAAACTGACTCTTCTTACTGTCTATGTTTTGAACGTTTCCTGTGAGACTAGTTTTACATTCCGATGCTTCACTTCAGGTTTACTTTATCCTTTGGACGTTCGTATTGACGCCGGAACACAGAAATTGCATCGGAATTAGATAGAAAAGGCACAATGCCGACTTAAGTACAAGAAAACTGACTCTTCTTACTGTCCATGTTTTGAACCATTCCTGTGACACTTGTTATAGATTCCGATGCTTCACTTCAGGTTTACTGTATCCCTCTGACCTTCTTATTCACGATGAAACACAGAAATTGCATCGGAATTACATACAAAAAGCACAGTGCCGACTTAAGTACAAGAAAACTGACTCTTCTTACTGTTTATGTTTTGAACCATTCCTGTGACACTAGTTATAGATACCGATGCTTCACGTCAGGTTTACTGTATCCCTCTGACCTTGGTATTGATGATGAAACACAGAAATTGCATCGGAATTAAATACAAAAGGCACAATGCCGACTTAAGTACAAAAAGACTGACTCTTCCTACTGTCTATGTTTTGAACCATTCCTGTGCCACTAGTTATAGATTCTGATGCTTCACTTCAGGTTTACTGTATCCCTCTGACTTTCGTATTGACGTAAAAACACGGAAATTGCATCGGAATTAAATACAAAAGGCACAATGCCGACTTAAGTACAAGAAAACTGACCCTTCTTACTGTCTATGTTTTGAACCATTCCTGTGACACTAGTAATAGATTCCGATCCTTCACTTCAGGTTTACTGTATCCTTCTGACCTTCTCATTGACGATGAATCACAGAAATTGCATCGGAATTAAATACAAAAGGCACAATGCCGACTTAAGTACAAGAAAACTGACTCTTCTTACTGTCTATGTTTTGAACCTTTCCTGTGACACTACTTACAGATTCCGATGCTTCACGACAGGTTTACTGTATCCCTGTGACCCTCTTATTGACGATAAAACACAGAAATTGCATCGGAATTAAACACAAAAGGCACAATCCCGAATCAAGTACAAGAAGACTGGCTCTTCTTACTGTCTATGTTCTGAACCATTCCTGTGACACTAGTTATGGATTCCGATGCTTCACTTCAAGTTTACTGTATCCCTCTGACCTTCGTATTGACGATGAAACACAGAAATTGCATCGGAATTAAATACAAATGGCACAATGCCGACTTAAGTACAAAGAGACTGACTCTTCTTACTGTCTATGCTTTGAACCATTCCTGTGACACTAGTTATAGATGCCGATGCTTCACTTCAGGTTTACTGTATCCCTTTGACCTTCTTATTGACGATGAAACGCGTAAATTGCATCGGAATGAAATAGAAAAGGCACAATGCAGACTTAAGTACAAAAAAACTGACTCTTCTTACTGTCTATGTTTGAACCATTCCTGTGACACTAGTTATAGATTCCGACGCTTCACTACAGGTTTACTGTATCCCTTTGACCTTCTTATTGACGATGAAACACGTAAATTGCATCGGAATTAAATAGAAAAGGCACAATGCAGACTTAAGTACAAGAAGACTGACTCTTCTTACTGTCTATGTTTGAACCATTCCTGTGACACTAGTTATGGATTCCGATGCTTCACTTCAGGTTTACTGTATCCCTCAGACCTTCTTATTGACGATGAAAAACAGAAATTGCATCGGAACTAAATACAAGAAGCACAATGACGACGTAAGTACATGAAGACCGACTCCTCCTCCTTTCTATGTTTTGAAACTTTCCTGTGACACTAGTTATAGATTCCGATGCCTCACTTCAATTTTACTGTATCCCTCTGACCTTCTTATTGACGATGAAACACAGAAATTGCATCGGAAATAAATACAAAAGGCACAATGCCGACTTAAGTACAAGAAGACTGACACTTCTTATTGTCTATGTTTTGAAAAATTCCTGTGATACTAGTTATAGATTCCGATGCTTCACTTCAGGTTTACTGTATCCCTCTGACCTTGGTATTGATGATGAACCACAGAAATTGCATCGGAATTAAATACAAAAGGCACAATGCCGACTTAAGTACAAAAAGACTGACCCTTCTTACTGTCTCTGTTTTGAACCATTCCTGTGCCACTACTTATAGATTCCGATGCTTCACTTCAGGATTACTGTATCCCTCTGACCTTCTTATTAACGATGAAACACAGAAATTGCACCGGAATTAAATACAAAAGGCACAATGCCGACTTAAGTACAAGAAAACTGACTCTTCTTACTGTCTATGTTTTGAACCTTTCCTGTGACACTTCTTATAGATTCCGAAGCTTCACTTCAGGTTTACTGTATCCCTGTGACCCTCTTATTGACGATAAAACACAGAAATTGCATCGGAATTAAATACAAAAGGCACAATCCAGACTCAAGTACAAGAAGACTGGCTCATCTTACTGTCTATGAATTGAACGTTTCCTGTGAGACTGGTTTTAGATTCCGATGTTTCACTTAAGGTTTACTGTATCCTTTGGACCTTCTTATTGACGCCGAAACACAGAAATTGCATCGGAATTAAAGTGAAAAGGCGCAATGCCGACTTAAGTACAAGAAATTTGAGTCTTCTTACTGTCTATGTTTTGAACCATTCCTGTGACACTAGTTATAGATTCCGATGCTTCACTTCAGGTTTACTGTATCCCTCTGACCTTCTTATTGACGATGAAACACAGAAATTGCATCGGAATTAAATACAAGAGGCACAATGCCGACTTAAGTAAAAGAAAACTGACTCTTCTTACTGTCTATGTTTTGAACCATTCCTGTGACCCTACTTATTGATTCCGATGCTTCACTTCAGGTTTACTGTATAACTCTGACCTTCTTATTGACGATGAAACACATAAAATTGCATGGGAATTAAATACAAAAGGCACAATGCCGACTTAAGTACAAGAAAACTGACTCTTCCAACTGTCTATGTTTTGAACCATTCCTGTGACACTAGTTATAGCTTCCGATGCTTCTCTACAGGTTTACTGTATCCCTCTGACCATCTTATTGGCGATGAAACACAGAAATTGCATCGGAATTAAATACAAAAGGCACAGTGCCGACTTAAGTACAAGAAAACTGACTCTTCTTACTGTTTATGTTTTGAACCATTCCTGTGACACTAGTTATAGATTCCGATGCTTCACTTCAGGTTTACTGTATCCCTGTGACCCTCTTATTGACTGTGAAACACAGAAATTGCATCGGAATTAAATACAAAAGGCAGAATGCCGACTTCAGTACAAGAAAGCTGACTCTTCTTACTATCTATGTTTGCATTATTCCTGTGACCCTAGTAATAGATTCCGATGCTTCACTTCAGGTTTACTGTATCCCTCTGACCTTCTTATTGACGATGAAACGCGTAAATTGCATCGGAATTAAATACAAAAGGCACAATGTCGACTTAAGTACAAGAAGACTGACCCTTCTTACTGTCTATGTTTTGAACCATTCCTGTGACACTAGTAATAGATTCCGATCCTTCACTTCAGGTTTACTGTGTCCTTCTGACCTTCTCATTGACGATGAATCACAGAAATTGCATCGGAATTAAATACAAAAGGCACAATGCCGACTTAAGTACAAGAAAACTGACTCCTCCTACTGTCTATGTTTGAACCTTTCCTGGGACACTAGTTACAGATTCCGATGCTTCACTTCAGGTTTACTGTATCCCTCTGACCTTCTTATTGACGATGAAACACGTAAATTGCATCGGAATTAAATGAAAAAGGCACAATGCCGACTTAGGTACTAGAAGACTGACTCTTCTTACTGTCTATGTTTTGAGCCACTCTTGTGACACTGGTTATTGATTCCGATGCTTCACTTCTGGTTTACTGTATCCCTCTGACCTTCTTATTGACGAAGAAACACAGAAATTGCATCGGAATAAATACAAAAGGCACAATGCCGACGTAAGTACAAGAAGACTGACTCTACCTATTGTCTATGTTTTGGACCATTCCTGTGACACTAGTTATAGATTCCGATGCTGAACCTCATTTTTACTGTATCCCTCTGACCTTCTTATTGACGATGAAATACAGAAATTGCATCAGAATTAAATACAAATGGCACACCGCCGACTTAAGTAAAAGAAGACTGACTCTTCTTACTGTCTATGTTTTGAACCATTCCTATGACACTAGTTATAGATTCCGATGCTTCACTTCAGGTTTACTGTATCCCTCTTACCTTCTTATTGACGATGAAACACAGAAATTGCATCGGAATTAAATACAAAAGGCACAATGCCTACTTAAGTACAAGAAAACTGACTCTTCTTACTGTCTATGTTTTGAACGTTTCCTGTGAGACTAGTTTTACATTCCGATGCTTCACTTCAGGTTTACTTTATCCTTTGGACGTTCTTATTGACGCCGGAACACAGAAATTGCATCGGAATTAAATAGAAAAGACACAATGCCGACTGAAGTACAAGAAAACTGACTCTTCTTACTGTCCATGTTTTGAACCATTCCTGTGACACTTGTTATAGATTCCGATGCTTCACTTCAGGTTTACTGCATCCCTCTGACCTTCTTATTGACGATGAAACACAGAAATTGCATCGGAATTACATACAAAAGGCACAGTGCCGACTTAAGTACAAGAAAACTGACTCTTCTTACTGTTTATGTTTTGAACCATTCCTGTGACACTAGTTATAGATTCAGATGCTTCACGTCAGGTTTACTGTATCCCTCTGACCTTGGTATTGATGATGAAACACGGAAATTGCATCGGAATTAAATACAAAAGGCACAATGCCGACTTAAGTACAAAAAGACTGACTCTTCTTACTGTCTATGTTTTGAACCATTCCTGTGCCACTAGTTATAGATTCCGATGCTTCACTTCAGGTTTACTGTATCCCTCTGACTTTCGTATTGACGTTAAAACACGGAAATTGCATCGGAATTAAATACAAAAGGCACAATGCCGACTTAAGTACAAGAAAACTGACTCTTCTTACTGTCTATGTTTTGAACCTTTCCTGTGACACTACTTACAGAATTCGATGCTTCACTTCAGGTTTACTGTATCCCTGTGACCCTCGTATTGACAATAAAACACAGAAATTGCATCGGAATTAAATACAAAAGGCACAATCCCGACTCAAGTACAAGAAGACTGGCTCTTCTTACTGTCTATGTTTTGAACGTTCCCTGTGAAACTGGTTTTAGATTCCGATGCTTCACTTCGGGTTTACTGTATCCTTTGGACCTTCTTATTGACGCAGAAACACAGAAATTGCATCGGAAGTAAAGTGGAAAGGCACAATGCCGGCTTAAGTACAAGAAAACTGACTCTTCTTACTGTCTATGTTTTGAACCATTCCTGTGACACTAGTTATAGATTCCGATGCTTCACTTCAGGTTTACTGTATAACTCTGACCTTCATATTGCCGATGAAACACAGAAATTGCATCGGAATTAAATACAATAGGCACAGTGCCAACTTAAGTACAAGAAAACTGACTCTTCCTACTGTCTATGTTTGAACCATTCCAGGGACACTCGTTATTGATTCCGATGCTTCACTTCAGGTTCACTGTACCCCTCTGAACGTCTTATTGACGATGAAACACGTAAATTGCATCGGAATTAGTTACAATAAGCACAATGCCGACTTAGGTACAAGAAAACTGACTGTTTTTAGTGTCTATGTTTTGAACCATTCCTGTGCCACTAATTATAGATTCCGATGCTTCACTTCAGGTTTACTGTATCCCTCTGACCTTCTTATTGACGATGAAACACAGAAATTGCATCGGAATTATATACAAAAGGCACAATGCCGACTTAAGTACAAGAAAACTGACTCTTCTTACTGTTTATGTTTTGAA
This sequence comes from Schistocerca piceifrons, assembly GCF_021461385.2. Taxonomy (NCBI): domain Eukaryota; kingdom Metazoa; phylum Arthropoda; class Insecta; order Orthoptera; family Acrididae; genus Schistocerca; species Schistocerca piceifrons. The sequence continues at coordinate 225,997 of NW_025728142.1, read as the reverse complement.
CCATTCCTGTGACACTAGTTATAGATTCCGATGCTTCACTTCAGGTTTACTGTATCCCTCTGACCTTCTTATTGACGATGAAACACAGAAATTGCATCGGAATAAATACAAAAGGCACAATGCCAACGTAAGTACAAGAAGACTGACTCTTCCTATTGTCTATGTTTTGGACCATTCCTGTGACACTAGTTATAGATTCCGATGCTGAACCTCATTTTTACTGTATCCCTCTGACCTTCTTATTGACGATGAAATACAGAAATTGCATCAGAATTAAATACAAATGGCACACCGCCGACTTAAGTACAAGATGACTGACTCTTCTTACTGTCTATGTTTTGAACCATTCCTATGACACTAGTTATAGATTCCGATGCTTCACTTCAGGTTTACTGTATCCCTCTTACCTTCTTATTGACGATGAAACACAGAAATTGCATCGGAATTAAATACAAAAGGCACAATGCCTACTTAAGTACAAGAAAACTGACTCTTCTTACTGTCTATGTTTTGAACGTTTCCTGTGAGACTAGTTTTACATTCCGATGCTTCACTTCAGCTTTACTTTATCCTTTGGACGTTCTTATTGACGCCGGAACACAGAAATTGCATCGGAATTAAATAGAAAAGGCACAATGCCGACTTAAGTACAAGAAAACTGACTCTTCTTACTGTCCATGTTTTGAACCATTCCTGTGACACTTGTTATAGATTCCGATGCTTCACTTCAGGTTTACTGTATCCCTCTGACCTTCTTATTGACGATGGAACACAGAAATTGCATCGGAATTACATACGAAAGGCACAGTGCCGACTTAAGTACAAGAAAACTGACTCTTCCTACTGTCTATGTTTGAACCATTCCAGGGACACTCGTTATTGATTCCGATGCTTCACTTCAGGTTCACTGTACCCCTCTGAACGTCTTATTGACGATGAAACACGTAAATTGCATCGGAATTAGTTACAATAAGCACAATGCCGACTTAGGTACAAGAAAACTGACTGTTCTTAGTGTCTATGTTTTGAACCATTCCTGTGCCACTAATTATAGATTCCGATGCTTCACTTCAGGTTTACTGTATCCCTCTGACCTTCATATTGCAGATGAAACACAGAAATTGCATCGGAATTAAATACAATAGGCACAGTGCCAACTTAAGTACAAGAAAACTGACTCTTCCTACTGTCTATGTTTGAACCATTCCAGGGACACTCGTTATTGATTCCGATGCTTCACTTCAGGTTCACTGTACCCCTCTGAACGTCTTATTGACGATGAAACACGTAAATTGCATCGGAATTAGTTACAATAAGCACAATGCCGACTTAGGTACAAGAAAACTGACTGTTCTTAGTGTCTATGTTTTGAACCATTCCTGTGCCACTAATTATAGATTCCGATGCTTCACTTCAGGTTTACTGTATCCCTCTGACCTTCTTATTGACGATGAAACACAGAAATTGCATCGGAATTATATACAAAAGGCACAATGCCGACTTAAGTACAAGAAAACTGACTCTTCTTACTGTCTATGTTTTGAACCTTTCCTGTGACACTACTTACAGATTCCGATGCTTCACGACAGGTTTTCTGTATCCCTGTGACCCTCTTATTGACAATAAAACACAGAAATTGCATCGGAATTAAATACAAAAGGCACAATCCCGAATCAAGTACAAGAAGACTGGCTCTTCTTACTGTCTATGTTCTGAACCATTCCTGTGACACTAGTTATAGATTCCGATGCTTCACTTCAAGTTTACTGTATCCCACTGACCTTCGTATTGACGATGAAACACAGAAATTGCATCGGAATTAAATACAAATGGCACAATGCCGACTTAAGTACAAAGAGACTGGCTCTTCTTACTGTCTATGCTTTGAACCATTCCTGTGACACTAGTTATAGATGCCGATGCTTCACTTCAGGTTTACTGTATCCCTTTGAGCTTCTTATTGACGATGAAACGCGTAAATTGCATCCGAATTAAATAGAAAAGGCACAATGCAGACTTAAGTACAAAAAAACTGACTCTTCTTACTGTCTATGTTTGAACAATTCCTGTGACACTAGTTATAGATTCCGACGCTTCACTTCAGGTTTACTGTATCCCTTTGACCTTCTTATTGACGATGAAACGCGTAAATTGCATCGGAATTAAATAGAAAAGGCACAATGCAGACTTAAGTGCAAGAAGACTGACTCTTCTTTCTGTCTATGTTTGATCCATTCCTGTGACACTAGTTATGGATTCCGATGCTTCACTTCAGGTTTACTGTATCCCTCAGACCTTCTTATTGACGATGAAACACAGAATTTGCATCGGAACTAAATACAAAAGGCACAATGCCGACGTAAGTACAAGGAGACTGACCCTTCCTACTGGCTATGTTTTGAACCATTCCTGTGACACTAGTTATACATTCCGATGCCTCACTTCATTTTTACAGTATCCCTCTGACCTTCTTATTGACGATGAAACACAGAACTTGCATCGGAATTGAACACTAAAGGCACGATGCCGACGTAAGTACAAGAAGACTGACTCTTCTTACTGTCAATGTTTGAAAAATTCCTGTGACACTAGTTATAGATTCCGATGCTTCACTTCAGGTTTACTGTATCCCTCTGACCTTGGTATTGATGATGAAACACAGAAATTGCATCGGAATTAAATACAAAAGGCACGATGCCGACTTAAGTACAAAAAGACTGACTCTTCTTACTGTCTATGTTTTGAACCATTCCTGTGACACTAGTTATAGATTCCGATGCTTCACTTCAGGTTTACTAAATCCCTCTGACCTTCTTATTGACAATGAAACACAGAATTTTCATCGGAATTAAATACAAAAGGCACAATGCCGACTTAAGTACAAGAAAACTGACTCTTCTTACTGTTTATGCTTTGAACCTTTCCTGTAACACTACTTATGGATTCCGATGCTTCACTTCAGGTTTACTGTATCCCTGTGACCCTCTTATTGACGATGAAACAAAGAAATTGCATCGGAATTAAATACAAAAGGCACAATGCCGACTCAAGTACAAGAAGACTGGCTCTTCTTAGTGTCTATGTTTTGAACGTTCCCTGTGAGACTGGTATTAGATTCCGATGCTTCACTTCAGGTCTACTGTATCCTTTGGACCTTCGTATTGACGCAGAAACACAGAAATTGCATCGGAATTAAAGTGAAAAGGAACAATGCCGACTTAAGTACAAGAAAACTGACTCGTCTTACTGTCTATGTTTTGAACCATTCCTGTGACACTAGTTATAGATTCCGATGCTTCACTTCAGGTTTACTGTATAACTCTGACCTTCATATTGCCGATGAAACACAGAAATTGCATCGGAATTAAATACAATAGGCACAGTGCCAACTTAAGTACAAGAAAACTGACTCTTCCTACTGTCTATGTTTGAACCATTCCAGGGACACTAGTTATAGATTCCGATGCTTCTCTTCAGGTTTACTGTATCCCTCTGACCTTCTTATTGACGATGAAACGCAGAAATTGCATCGGAATTAAATACAAAAGGCACGATGCCGACTTAAGTACAAGAAATCTGACTCTTCTTACTGTCTATGTTTTGAACCTTTCCTGTGACACTACTTACAGATTCCGATGCTACACTTCATGTTTACTGTATCCCTGTGACCCTCTTATTGACGATAAAACACAGAAATTGCATCGGAATTAAATACAAAAGGCACAATCCCGACTCATGTACAAGAAGTCTGGCTCTTCTTACTGTCTATGGTTTGAACGTTCCCTGTGAGACTGGTTTTAGTTTCCGATGCTACACTTCACGTTTACTGTCTCCTTTGGACCTTCTTATTGACGCAGAAACACAGAAATTGCATCGGAATTAAAGTGAAAAAGAACAATGCCGACATAAGTACAAGAAAACTGACTCCTCTTACTGTCTATGTTATGAACCATTCCTGTGACACTAGTTATAGTTTCCGATGCTTCACTTCAGGTTTACTATATCCCTCTGACCTTCTTATTAACGATGAAACACGTAAATTGCATCGGAATGAGTTACAGAAGGCACAATGCCGACTTAGGTACGAGAAGAATGACTCTTCTTACTGTCTATGTTTGAACCATTCCTGTGACACTAGTTATAGATTCCGATGCTTCACTTCAGGTTTACTGCATCCCTCTGACCTTCTTATTGACGATGATATACAGAAATTGCATCGGAATCAAATACAAAAGGCACAATGCCGACTAAAGTACAAGAATACTGACTCTTCTTACAGTTTATGTTTTGAACCATTCCTGTGACACTATTTATAGATTCCAAAGCTTCACTTCCGGTTTAGTGTATCCCTGTGACCCTCTTATTGACGATGAAACACCGAGATTGCATCGGAATTAAATACAAAAGGCACAATGGCGACTTAAGTACAGGAAAACTGACTCTTCTTACTGTCTATGTTTGAACCATTCCTGTGACACTATTTATAGATTCCGATGCCTCACTTCAGGTTTACTGTATCCCTCTGACCTTCTTGTTGAAGATGAAACGCGTAAATTGCATCGGAATTAAATACAAAAGGCACAATGCCGACTTATGTGGAAGAAGACTGTCTCTTCTTACTCTCTATGCTTTGAACCATTCCTGTGTCACTAGTTATAGATTCCGATGCTTCACTTCAGGTTTACTGTATCCCTCTGACCTTCTTATTGACGATGAAAAACAGAAATTGCATCGGAACTAAATACAAGAAGCACAATGACGACGTAAGTACATGAAGACCGACTCTTCCTCCTGTCTATGATTTGAAACTTTCCTGTGACACTAGTTATAGATTCCGATGCCTCACTTCAATTTTACTGTATCCCTCTGACCATCTTATTGACGATGAAACACAGAAATTGCATCGGAAATAAATACAAAAGGCACAATGCCGGCTTAAGTACAAGAAGACTGACTCTTCTTACTGTCTATGTTTTGAAACATTCCTGTGATACTAGTTATAGATTCCGATGCTTCACTTCAGGATTACTGTATCCCTCTGACCTTCTTATTAACGATGAAACACAGAAATTGCAGCGGAATGAAATACAAAAGGCACAATGCCGTCTTAAGTACAAGAAAACTGACTCTTCTTACTGTCTATGTTTTGAACCTTTCCTGTGACACTTCTTATAGATTCCGAAGCTTCACTTCAGGTTTACTGTATCCCTGTGACCCTCTTATTGACGATAAAACACAGAAATTGCATCGGAATTAAATACAAAAGGCACAATCCTGACTCAAGTACAAGAAGACTGGCTCATCTTACTGTCAATGTTTTGAACATTTCCTGTGAGACTGGTTTTAGATTCCGATGTTTCACTTAAGGTTTACTGTATCCTTTGGACCTTCTTATTGACGCCGAAACACAGAAATTGAATCGGAATTAAAGTGAAAAGGCGCAATGCCGACTTAAGTACAAGAAAACTGAGTCTTCTTACTGTCTATGTTTTGAACCATTCCTGTGACACTAGTTATAGATTCCGATGCTTCACTTCAGGTTTACTGTATCCCTCTCACCTTCTTATTGACGATGAAACACAGAAATTGCATCGGAATTAAATACAAGAGGCACAATGCCGACTTAAGTAAAAGAAAACTGACTCTTCTTACTGTCTATGTTTTGAACCATTCCTGTGACCCTAGTTATTGATTCCGATGCTTCACTTCAGGTTTACTGTATAACTCTGACCTTCTTATTGACGATGAAACACATAAAATTGCATGGGAATTAAATACAAAAGGCACAATGCCGACTTAAGTACAAGAAAACTGACTCTTCCAACTGTCTAAGTTTGAACTATTCCTGGGACACTAGTTATAGATTCCGATGCTTCACTTCAGGTTAACTGTAACCCTCTGACCTTCTTATTGACGATGAAACACAGAAATTGCATCGGAATTAAATACAAATGGCACAATGCCGACTTAAGTACAAAAAGACTGACTCTTCTTACTGTCCATGTTTTGAACCATTCCTGTGACACTAGTTATAGATTCCGATGCTTCACTTCAGGTTTACTGTATCCCTCTGACCTTCTTCTTGACGATGAAACACAGAAATTGCATTGGAATTAAATACAAAATGCACACTGCCGACTTAAGTACAAGAAGACTGACTCTTCTTACTGTCTATGTTCTGAACCATTCCTGTGACACTAGTTATAGATTCCGATGCTTCACTTCAAGTTTACTGTATCCTTCTGACCTTCGTATTGACGATGAAACACAGAAATTGCATCGGAATTAAATACAAATGGCACAATGCCGACTTAAGTACAAAAAGACTGACTCTTCTTACTGTCCATGATTTGAACCATTCCTGTGACACTAGTTATAGATTCCGATGCTTCACTTCAGGTTTACTGTATCCCTTTGACCTTCTTATTGACGATGAAACGCGAAAATTGCATCGGAATTAAATACAAAAGGCACAATGCAGACTTAAGTACAAGAAGACTGACTTTATTACTGTCTATGTTTGAACCATTCCTGTGACACTAGTTATGGATTCCGATGCTTCACTTCAGGTTTACTGTATCCCTCTGACCTTCTTATTGACGATGAAACACAGAAATTGCATCGGAACTAAATACAAAAGGCACAATGCCGACGTAAGTACAAGGAGACTGACTCTTCCTACTGTCTGTGTTTTGAACCATTCCTGTGACACTAGTTATAGATTCCGATGCCTCACTTCATTTTTACTGTATCCTTCTGACATTCTTATTGACGATGAAACACAGAAGTTGCATCGGAATTGAACACAAAAGGCACAATGCCGACGTAAGTACAAGAAGACTGACTCTTCTTACTGTCTATGTTTGAAAAATTCCTGTGACACTAGTTATAGATTCCGATGCTTCACTTCAGGTTTACTGTATCCCTCTGACCTTGGTATTGATGATGAAACACAGAAATTGCATCGGAATTAAATACAAAAGGCACAATGCCGACTTAAGTACAAAAAGACTGACTCTTCTTACTGTCTATGTTTTGAACCATTCCTGTGACACTAGTTATAGATTCCGATGCTTCACTTCAGGTTTACTGTATCCCTCTGACCTTCCTATTGACGATGAAACACAGAAATTGCATCGGAATTAAATACAAAAGGCACAATGCCGACTTAAGTACAAGAAAACTGACTCTTCTTACTGTCTATGCTTTGAACCTTTCCTATAACACTACTTATGGATTCCGATGCTTCACTTCAGGTTTACTGTATCCCTGTGACTCTCTTATTGACGATAAAACACAGAAATTGCATCGGAATTAAATACAAAAGGCACAATCCCGACTCATGTACAAGAAGACTGGCTCTTCTTACTGTCTATGTTTTGAACGTTCCCTGTAAGACTGGTTTTAGATTCCGATGCTACACTTCAGGTTTACTGTATCCTTTGGACCTTCTTGTTGACGCAGAAAAACAGAAATTGCATCGGAATTAAAGTGGAAAGGACCAATGCCGACTTAAGTACAAGAAAACTGACTCTTCTTACTGTCTATGTTTTGAACCATTCCTGTGACACTAGTTATAGATTCCGATGCTTCACTTCAGGTTTACTGTATCCCTCTGACCTTCTTATTGACGATGAAACACGTAAATTGCATCGGAATGAATTACAAAAGGCACAATGCCGACTTAGGTACGAGAAGACTGACTTTCTTACTGTCTATGTTTGAACCATTCCTGTGACACTAGTTATAGATTCCGATGCTTCACTTCAGGTTTACTGTATCCCTCTGACCTTCTTATTGACGATGAAATACAGAAATTGCATCGGAATTAAATACAAAAGGCACAATGCCGACTAAAGTCCAAGAAGACTGACTCTTCTTACTGTTTATGTTTTGAACCATTCCTGTGACACTAGATATAGATTCTGATGCTTCACTTCCGGTTTACTGTATCCCTGTGACCCTCTTATTGACGATGAAACACCGAGATTGCATCGGAATTAAATACAAAAGGCACAATGCCGACTTAAGTACAAGAAAACTGACTCTTCTTACTGTCTATGTTTCAACCATTCTGTGACACGACTAGTTATAGATTCCGATGCCACAATTGAGGTTTACTGTATCCCTCTGACCTTCTTGTCGAAGATGAAACGCGTAAATTGCATCGGAATTAAATACAAAAGGCACAATGCCGATTTATGTGCAAGAAGACTGACTCTTCTTACTGTCTATGCTTTGAACCATTCCTGTGACACTAGTTATAGATTCCGATGCTTCACTTCAGGTTTACTGTATCCCTCTGACCTTCTTATTGACGATGAAAAACAGAAATTGCATCGGAGCTAAATACAAGAAGCACAATGACGACGTAAGTACATGAAGACTGACTCTTCCTACTGTCTATGTTTTGAAACTTTCCTGTGACACTAGTTATAGATTCCGATGCCTCACTTCAATTTTACTGTCTCCCTCTGACCTTCTTATTGACGATGAAACACAGAAATTGCTTCGGAAATAAGTACAAAAGGCACAATGCCGACTTAGGGACAAGAAGGCTGACTCTTCTTACCGACTATGTTTGAACCATTCCTGTGACACTAGTTATAGATTCCGATGCTTCACTTCAGGTTTACTGTATCCCTCTGACCTTGGTATTGATGATGAAACACAGAAATTGCATCGGAATTAAATACAAAAGGCACAATCCCGACTTAAGTACAATAAGACTGACCCTTCTTACTGTCTATGTTTTGAACCATTCCTGTGCAACTACTTATAGATTCCGATGCTTCACTTCAGGATTACTGTATCCCTCTGACCTTCTTATTCACGATGAAACACAGAAATTGCATCGGAATTAAAGTGAAAAGGCGCAATGCCGACTTAAGTACAAGAAAACTGACTCTTCTTACTGTCTATGATTTGAACTATTCCTGTGACACTAGTTATAGATTCCGATGCTTCACTTCAGGTTTACTGTATCCCTCTGACCTTCTTATTGACGATGAAACACAGAAATTGCATCGGAATTAAATACAAGAGGCACAATGCCGACTTAAGTACAAGAAAAACTGACTCTTCTTACTGTCTATGTTTTGAACCATTCCCGTGACCCTAGTTATAGATTCCGATGCTTCACTTCAGGTTTACTGTATAACTCTGACCTTCTTATTGACGATGAAACACATAAAATTGCATCGGAATTAAATACAAAAGGCACAATGCCAACTTAAGTACAAGAAAACTGACTCTTTCAACTGTCTATGTTTGAACCATTCCTGGGACATTAGTTATAGATTCCGATGCTTCACTTCAGGTTAACTGAAACCCTCTGACCTTCTTATTGACGACGAAACACGTAAATTGCATCGGAATTAATTACAATAAGCACAATGCCGACTTAGGTAAAGGAAGACTGACTCTTCTTACTGTCTATGTTTTGAACCATTCCTGTGACACTAGTTATAGATTCCGATGCTTCACTTCAGGTTTACTGTATCCCTCTGACCTTTTTATTGATGATGAAACACAGAAATTGCATCGGAATTAAATACAAAAGGCACAATGACGACTAAAGTACAAGAAGACTGACTCTTCCTACTGTCTATGCTTTGAACCATTCCTGTGACACTAGTTATAGATTCCGATGCTTCACCTCATTTTTACTGTTTCCCTCTGACCTTCGTCTTGACGATGAAACAAAGAAATTGCATCGGAACTTAAATACAAAATGCACACTGCCGACCTAAGTACAAGAAGACTGACTCTTCTTACTGTCTATGTTCTGAACCATTCCTGTGACACTAGTAATAGATTCCGATGCTTCACTTCAGGTTTACTGTATCCCTCTGACCTTCGTATTGACGATGAAACACAGAAATTGCATCGGAATTAAATACAAATGGCACAATGCCGACTTAAGTACAAAAAGACTTACTCTTCTTACTGTCTATGTTTTGAACCATTCCTGTGACACTAGTTATAGATTCCGATGCTTCACTTTAGGTTTACCGTATGCCTCTAACCTTCTTATTGACGATGAAACACAGAAATTGCATCGAAATTAAATACAAATGGCACAATGCCGACTTAAGTACAGGAAAACTGACTCTTATTACTTTCTATGTTTTGAACCATTCCTGTGACACTAGTTACAGATTCCGATGCTTCACTTCAGGTTTACTGTATCCCTGTGACCCTCTTATTGACGATGAAACACAGAAATTGCATCGGAATTAAATACAAAAGGCACAATGCAGACTTAAGTACAAAAAAACTGACTCTTCTTACTGTCTATGTTTGAAACATTCCTGTGACACTAGTTATAGATTCCGACGCTTCACTTCAGGTTTACTGTATCCCTTTGACCTTCTTATTGACGATGAAACGCGTAAATTGCATCGGAATTAAATACAAAAGGCACAATGCAGACTTAAGTACAAGATGACTGACTCTTCTTACTGTCTATGTTTGAACCATTCCTGTGACACTAGTTATGGATTCCGATGCTTCACTTCAGGTTTACTGTATCCCTCTGACCTTCTTATTGACGATGAAACATAGAAATTGCATCGGAACTAAATACAAAAGGCACAATGCCGACATAAGTACAAGGAGACTGACTCTTCTACTGTCTATGTTTTGAACCATTCCTGTGACACTAGTTACAGATTCCGATGCCTCACTTCATTTTTACTGTATCCCTCTGACCTTCTTCTTGACGATGAAACACAGAAATTGCATCGGAATTGAACACAAAAGGCACAATGGCGACGTAAGTACAAGAAGACTGACTCTTCTTACTGTCTATGTTTGAAAAATTCCTGTGACACTAGTTATAGATTCCGATGCTTCACTTCAGGTTTACTGTATCCCTCTGACCTTGGTATTGATGATGAAACACAGAAATTGCAATCGGAATTAAATACAAAAGGCACAATGCCGACTTAAGTACAAGAAAACTGACTCTTCTTACTGTCTATGCTTTGAACCTTTCCTATAACACTACTTATGGATTCCGATGCTTCACTTCAGGTTTACTGTATCCCTGTGACCCTCTTATTGACGATGAAACAAAGACATTGCATCGGAATTAAATACAAAAGGCACAATGCCGACTCAAGTACAAGAAGACTTGCTCTTCTTACTGTCTATGTTTGAACGTTCCCTGTGAGACTGGTATTAGATTCCGATATTTCACTTCAGGTTTACTGTATCTTTTGGACCTTCTTATTGACGCTGAAACACAGAAATTGCATCGGAATTAAAGTGAAAAGGAACAATGCCGACTTAAGTACAAGAAAACTGACTCTTCTTACTGTCTATGTTTTGAACCATTCCTGTGACACTAGTTATAGATTCCGATGCTTCACTTCAGGTTTACTGTATCCCTCTGACCTTGATATTGACGATCAAACACAGATATAGCATCGGAATTAAATGCAAAATTCACAATGCCGACTCAAGTACAAGAAAACTGTCTCTTCCTACTGTCTATGTTTGAACCATTCCAGGGACACTAGTTACAGATTCCGATGCTTCACTTCAGGTTTACTGTATCCCTCTGACCTTCTTATTGACGATGAAATACAGAAATTGCATCGGAATTAAATACAAAAGGCACAATGCCGACTAAAGTACAAGAAGACTGACTCTTCTTACTGTTTATGTTTTGAACCATTCCTGTGACACTAGTTATAGATTCCGATGCTTCACATCAGGTTTACTGTATCCCTGTGACCCTCTTATTGACGATGAAACACCGAGATTGCATCGGAATTAAATACAAAAGGCACAATGCCGACTTAAGTACAAGAAAACTGACTCTTCTTACTGTCTATGTTTGAACCATTCCTGTGACACTAGTTATAGATTCCGATGCCTCACTTCAGGTTTACTGTATCCCTCTGACCTTCTTGTTGAAGATGAAACGCGTAAATTGCATCGGAATTAAATACAAAAGGCACAATGCCGACTTATATGCAAGAAGACTGACTCTTCTTACTGTCTATGCTTTGAACCATTCCTGTGACACTAGTTATAGATTCCGATGCTTCACTTCAGGTTTACTGTATCCCTCTGGCCTTCTTATTGACGATGAAAAACAGAAATTGCATCGGAACTAAATACAAGAAGCACAATGACAACGTAAGTACATGAAGACTGACTCTTCCTACTGTCTATGTTTTGAAACTTTCCTGTGACACTAGTTATAGATTCCGATGCCTCACTTCAATTTTACTGTATCCCTCTGACCTTCTTATTGACGATGAAACACAGAAATTGCATCGGAAATAAATACAAAAGGCACAATGCCGACTTAAGTACAAGAAGACTAACTCTTCTTACTGTCTATGTTTTGAAAAATTCCTGTGACACTAGTTATAGATTCCGATGCTTCACTTCAGGTTTACTGTATCCCTCTGACCTTGGTATTGATGATGAAACACAGAAATTGCATCGGAATTAAATACAAAAGGTACAATGCCGACTTAAGTACAAAAAGAATGACCCTTCTTACTGTCTATGTTTTGAACCATTCCTGTGCCACTTCTTATAGATTCCGATGCTTCACTTCAGGCTTACTGTATCCCTCTGACCTTCGTATTAACGATGAATCACAGAAATTGCATCGGAATTCAATACAAAAGGCACAATGCTGACTTAAGTACAAGAAAACTGACTCTTCTTACTGTCTATGTTTTGAACCTTTCCTGTGACACTTCTTATAGATTCCGATGTTTCACTTCAGGTTTACTGTATCCCTGTAACCCTCTTATTGACGATAAAACATAGAAATGGCATCGGAATTAAATACAAAAGGCACAATCCCGACTCAAGTACAAGAAGACTGGCTCTTCTTACTGTCTATGTTAGAACGATTCCTGTGAGACTGGTTTTAGATTCCGATGTATCACTTCAGGTTTACTGTATCCTTTGTACCTTCTTATTGACGCCGAAACACAGAAATTGCGTCGGAATTAAAGTGAAAAGGCGCAATGCCGACTTAAGTACAAGAAAACTGACTCTTCTTACTGTCTATGTTTTGAACCATTCCTGTGACACTAGTTATAGATTCCGATGCTTCACTTCAGGTTTACTGTATCCGTCTGACCTTCTTATTGACGATGAAACACATAAAATAGCATCGGAATTGAATACAAAAGGCACAACGCCGACTAAAGTACAAGAAGACTGACTCTTCCTACTGTCTATGTTTGAACCATTCCTGGGACACTAGTTATAGATTCCGATGCTTCACTTCAGGTTTACTGTAACCCTCTGACCTTCTTATTGACGATGAAACACAGAAATTGCATCGGAATTAAATGCAAAAGGCACACTGCCGACTTAAGTACAAGAAGACTGACTCTTCTTACTGTCTATGTTGTGGACCATTCCTGTGAGACTAGTTATAGATTCCGTTGCTTCACTTCAGGTTTACTTTATCCCTACTGACCTTCGTATTGAAGATGAAACACAGAAATTGCAACGGAATTAAATACAAATGGCACTATGCCGACTTAAATATAAGAAAACTGACTCTTCTTACTTTTCATGATTTGAACCATTCCTGTGACACTAGTTACAGATTCCGATGCTTCACTTCAGGTTTACTGTATCCCTGTGACCCTCTTATTGACGATGAAACACAGAAATTGCATCGGAATTAAATACAAAAGGCACAATGCCGACTTAAGTAAAAAAAAAAATGACTCTTCTTACTGTCTATGTTTGAACCATTCCTGTGACACTAGTTATTGATTCCGATGCTTCACTTCAGGTTTACTGTATCCCCTTGACCTTTCTTATTGACGATGAAATACGTAAATTGCATCGGAATGAATTACAAAGGCACTTTGCCGGCTTAGGTACGAGAAGACTGACTCCTCTTACTGTCTATGTTTGAACCATTCCTGTGACACTAGTTATAGATTCCGATGCTTCACTTCTGGTTTACTGTATCCATCTGACCTTCTTATTGACGACGAAATACAGAAATTGCATCGGAATTAAATATAAAAGGCACAATGCCGACTAAGGTACAAGAAGACCCGACTCTTCTTACTGTTTATGTTTTGAACCATTCCTGTGACACTAGTTATAGATTCCGATGCTTCACTTCAGGTTTACTGTATCCCTGTGACCCTCTTATTGCCGATGAATCACCGAGATTGCATCGGAATTAAATACAAAAGGCACAATGACGACTTAAGTACAAGAAAACTGACTCTTCTTACTGTCTATGTTTGAACCATTCCTGTGACACTAGTTATAGATTCCGATGCTTCACTTCAGGTTTACTGTATCCCTCTGACCCTCCCTTTTGAAGATGAAACGCCGTAAATTGCATCGGAATTAAATACAAAAGGCACAATGCCGACTTATGTACGAGAAGACTGACTCTTCTTACTGTCTATGTTTTGAACCATTCCTGTGACACTAGTTATAGATTCCGATGCTTCACTTCAGGTTTACTGTATCCCTCTGACCTTCTTATTGACGATGAATAACAGAAATTGCATCGGAACTAATTACAAGAAGCACAATGACGACGTAAAGTACATGAACACTGACTCTTCTTACTGTCTATGTTTTGAACCTTTCCTGTGACACTAGTTATAGATTCCGATGCCTCACTTCAATTTTTCTGTATCCCTCTGACCTTCTTATTGACGATGAAACACAGAAATTGCATCGGAATTAAATACAAAATTCACACTGCTGACTTAAGTACAAGAGGACTGACCCTTCTTACTGTCTATGTTTTGAACCATTCCTGTGCCACTAGTTATAGATTCCGATGCTTCACTTCAGGTTTACTGTAACCCTCTGACCTCTTATTGACGATGAAAACACGTAAATTGCATCGGAATTAATTACAAAAGGCACAATGACGACTAAAGTACAAGAAGACTGACTCTTCCTACTGTCTATGTTTTGAACTATTCCTGTGACACTAGTAATAGATTCCGATGCTTCACTTCATTTTTACTGTATCCCTCTGACCTTCTTATTGACGATGATACACAGAAATTGCATTGGAATTAAATACAAAAGGCACACTACCGACTTAAGTACAAGAAGACCGACTCTTCTTACTGTATATGTTCTGAACCATTCCTGTGAGACTAGTTATAGATTCCGATGCTTCACTTCAGGTTTACTGTATCCCTCTGACCTTCGTATTGAAGATGAAACACAGAAATTGCAACGGAATTAAATACAAATGGCACAATGCCGATTGAAGTACAAGAAAACTGACCTTTCTTACTTTCTATGATTTGAACCATTCCTGTGACACTAGTTACAGATTCCGATGCTTCACTTCAGGTTTACTGTATCCCTGTGACCCTCTTATTGACGATGAAACACAGAAATTGCATCGGAATTAAATACAAAAGGCACAATGCCAACGTAAGTACAAAGAAACTGACTCTTCTTACTGTCTATGTTTGAACCATTCCTGTGACACTAGTTATTGATTCCGATGCTTCACTTCAGGTTTACTGTATCCCTTTGACCTTCTTATTGACGATGAAACACGTAAATTGAATCGGAATGAATTACAAAAGGCACAGTGCCGGCTTAGGTACGAGAAGACTGACTCTTCTTACTGTCTATGTTTGAACCATTCCTGTGACACTAGTAATAGATTCCGATGCTTCACTTCAGGTTTACTGTATCCCTCTGACCTTCTTATTGACGATGAAATACAGAAATTGCATCGGAATTTAATACAAAAGGCACAATGCCGACTAAAGTACAAGAAGACTGACTCTTCTTCCTGTTTACGTTTTGAACCATTCCTGTGACACTAGTTGTTGATTCCGATGCTTCACTTCAGGTTTACTGTATCCCTGTGACCCCCTTATTGACGATGAAACACCGAGATTGCATCGGAATTAAATACAAAAGGCACAATGCCGACTTAAGTACAAAAAGACTGACCCTTCTTATTGTCTATGATTTGAACCATTCCTGTGCCACTAGTTATAGATTCCGATGCTTCACTTCAGGATTACTGTATCCCTCTGACCTTCTTATTAACGATGAAACACAGAAATTGCATCGGAATTAAATACAAAAGGCACAATGCCGACTTAAGTACAAGAAACTGACTCTTCTTACTGTCTATGTTTTGAACCTTTCCTGTGACACTTCTTATAGATTCCGATGCTTCACTTCAGGTTTACTGTATCCCTGTGACCCTCTTATTGACGATAAAACACAGAAATTGCATCGGAATTAAATACAAAAGTCACAATCCTGACTCAAGTACAAGACGACTGGCTCTTTTTACTGTCTATGTTTTGAACGTTTCCTGTGAGACTGGTTTTTAGATTCCGATGTTTCACTTCAGGTTTACCGTATCCTTTGGACCTTCTTATTGACGCCGAAATACAGAAATTGCATCGGAATTAAAGTGAAAAGGCACAATGCCGACTTAAGTACAAGAAAACTGATTCTTCTTAGTGTCTATGTTTTGAACCATTCCTGTGACACTAGTTATAGATTCCGAAGCTTCATTTGAGGTTTACTGTATCCCTCTGACATTCTTATTGACGATGAAACACATAAAATAGCATCGGAATTAAATACAAAGGGCACAATGACGACAAAAGGACAAGAAGACTGACTCTACCTACCGTCTATGTTTTGAAAAATTCCTGTGGCACTAGTTATAGATTCCGATGCTTCACTTCAGGTTTACAGTATCCATCTGACCTTGGTATTGATGATGAAACACAGAAATTGCATCGGAATTAAATACAAAAGCCACAATGCCGACTTAAGTACAAAAAGACTGACCCTTCTTACTGTCTGTGTTCTGAACCATTCCTGTGAGACTAGTTATAGATTCCGATGCATCACTTCAGGTTTACTGTATCCCTCTGACCTTCTTATTGACGATGAAATACAGAAATTGCATCGGAATTAAATACAAAAGGCACAATGCCGACTAAAGTACAAGAAGACTGACTCTTCTTACTGTTTATGTTTTGAACCATTCCTGTGACACTAGTTATAGATTCTGATGCTTCACTTCAGGTTTACTGTATCCCTCTGACCTTCTTATTGACGATGAAAAACATAAATTGCATCGGAACTAAATACAAGAAGCACAATGACGACGTAAGTACATAAAGACTGACTCTTCCTACTGTCTATGTTTTGAACCTTTCCTGTGACACTAGTTATAGAATCCGATGCCTCACTTCAATTTTACTGTATCCCTCTGACCTTCTTATTGACGATGAAACACAGATATTGCATCGGCAATAAATACAAAAGGCACAATGCCGACTTAAGTACAAGAAGACTGACTCTTCTTACTGTCTATGTTTGAAAAATTCCTGTGACACTAGTTATAGATTCCTATGCTTCACTTCAGGTTTACTGTATCCCTCTGACCTTGGTATTGATGATGACACACAGAAATTGCATCGGAACTAAATACAAAAGCACAATGCCGACGTAAGTACAAGGAGACTGACTATTCCTACTGTCTATGTTTTGAACCATTCCTGTGACACTAGTTATAGATTCCGATGCCTCACTTCATTTTTACTGTATCCCCCTGACCTTCTTATTGATGATGAAACACAGAAATTGCATCGGAATTAAACACAAAAGGCACAATGCCGACGTAAGTACAAGAAGACTGACTCTTCTTACTGTCCATGTTTTGAGAAATTCCTGTGACGCTAGTTATGGATTCCGATGCTTCACTTCAGGTTTACTGTATCCCTCTGACCTTGGTATTGATGATGAAACACAGATATTGCATCGG
Organism: Schistocerca piceifrons; assembly: GCF_021461385.2. NCBI lineage: Eukaryota > Metazoa > Arthropoda > Insecta > Orthoptera > Acrididae > Schistocerca > Schistocerca piceifrons. The sequence goes on along the minus strand of NW_025728142.1, from coordinate 208,200 downwards.
AATTAAATACAAAAGGCACAATGCCGACTTAAGTACAAAAAGACTGACCCTTCTTACTGTCTATGTTTTGAACCATTCCTGTGCCACTAGTTATAGATTCCGATGCTTCACTTCAGGATTACTGTATCCCTCTGACCTTCTTATTAACGATGAAACACAGAAATTGCATCGGAATTAAATACAAAAGGCACAATGCCGACTTAAGTACAAGAAACTGACTCTTCTTACTGTCTATGTTTTGAACCTTTCCTGTGACACTTCTTATAGATTCCGATGCTTCACTTCAGGTTTACTGTATCCCTGTGACCCTCTTATTGACGATAAAACACAGAAATTGCATCGGAATTAAATACAAAAGTCACAATCCTGACTCAAGTACAAGACGACTGGCTCTTCTTACTGTCTATGTTTTGAACGTTTCCTGTGAGACTGGTTTTAGATTCCGATGTTTCACTTCAGGTTTACCGTATCCTTTGGACCTTCTTATTGACGCCGAAATACAGAAATTGCATCGGAATTAAAGTGAAAAGGCACAATGCCGAATTAAGTACAAGAAAACTGATTCTTCTTAGTGTCTATGTTTTGAACCATTCCTGTGACACTAGTTATAGATTCCGATGCTTCATTTGAGGTTTACTGTATCCCTCTGACATTCTTATTGACGATGAAACACATAAAATAGCATCGGAATTAAATACAAAGGGCACAATGACGACAAAAGGACAAGAAGACTGACTCTTCCTACCGTCTATGTTTTGAAAAATTCCTGTGACACTAGTTATAGATTCCGATGCTTCACTTCAGGTTTACAGTATCCATCTGACCTTGGTATTGATGATGAAACACAGAAATTGCATCGGAATTAAATACAAAAGCCACAATGCCGACTTAAGTACAAAAAGACTGACCCTTCTTACTGTCTGTGTTCTGAACCATTCCTGTGAGACTAGTTATAGATTCCGATGCATCACTTCAGGTTTACTGTATCCCTCTGACCTTCTTATTGACGATGAAATACAGAAATTGCATCGGAATTAAATACAAAAGGCACAATGCCGACTAAAGTACAAGAAGACTGACTCTTCTTACTGTTTATGTTTTGAACCATTCCTGTGACACTAGTTATAGATTCCGATGCTTCACTTCAGGTTTACTGTATCCCTCTGACCTTCTTATTGACGATGAAAAACATAAATTGCATCGGAACTAAATACAAGAAGCACAATGACGACGTAAGTACATAAAGACTGACTCTTCCTACTGTCTATGTTTTGAACCTTTCCTGTGACACTAGTTATAGAATCCGATGCCTCACTTCAATTTTACTGTATCCCTCTGACCTTCTTATTGACGATGAAACACAGATATTGCATCGGCAATAAATACAAAAGGCACAATGCCGACTTAAGTACAAGAAGACTGACTCTTCTTACTGTCTATGTTTGAAAAATTCCTGTGACACTAGTTATAGATTCCTATGCTTCACTTCAAGTTTACTGTATCCCTCTGACCTTGGTATTGATGATGACACACAGAAATTGCATCGGAACTAAATACAAAAGCACAATGCCGACGTAAGTACAAGGAGACTGACTATTCCCTACTGTCTATGTTTTGAACCATTCCTGTGACACTAGTTATAGATTCCGATGCCTCACTTCATTTTTACTGTATCCCCCTGACCTTCTTATTGATGATGAAACACAGAAATTGCATCGGAATTAAGCACAAAAGGCACAATGCCGACGTAAGTACAAGAAGACTGACTCTTCTTACTGTCCATGTTTTGAGAAATTCCTGTGACGCTAGTTATGGATTCCCGATGCTTCACTTCAGGTTTACTGTATCCCTCTGACCTTGGTATTGATGATGAAACACAGATATTGCATCGGAATTAAATACAAAAGGCACAATGCCGACTTAAGTACAAGAAGACTTACTCTTCTTACTGTCTATGTTTTGAACCATTCCTGTGACACTAGTTATAGATTCCGATGCTTCACTTCAGGTTTACTGTATCCCTCTGACCTTCTTATTGACGATGGAACACAGAATTTGCATCGGAATTAAATACAAAAGGCACAATGCCGACTTAAGTACAAGAAAACTGACTCTTCGTACTGTCTATGCTTTGAACCTTTCCTGTGACACTACTTCTAGATTCCGATGCTTCACTTCAGGTTTACTGTATCCCTGTGACCCTCTTATTGACGATGAAACACAGAAACTGCATCGGAATTAAATACAAAATGCACAATGCCGACTTAAGTACAAGGATACTGACCCTTCTTACTGTCTATGATTTGAACCATTCCTGTGACTCTAGTTATAGATTCCGATGTTTCACTTCAGGTTTACTGTATCCCTTTGACCTTCTTATTGACGATGAAACGCGTAAATTGCATCGGAATTAAATACAAAAGGCACAATGGCGACTTAAGTACAAGAAGACTGACTCTTCTTACTGTCTATGTTTTAACCATTCCTGTGACACTAGTTATGGATTCCGATGCTTCACTTCAGGTTTACTGTATCCCTCTGACCCTCTTATTGACGATGAAACACAGAAATTGCATCGGAACTAAATACAATAGCACAATGCCGACGAAAGTACAAGGAGACTGACTCTTCCTACTGTCTATGTTTTGAACCATTCCTGTGACACTAGTTATAGATTCCGATGCTTCACTTTAGGTTTACTGTATCCGTCTGACCTTGGTATTGATGATGAAACACAGATATTGCATCGGAATTAAATACAAAAGGCACAATGCCGACTTAAGTACAAGAATACTGACCCTTCTTACTGTCTATGTTTTGAACCATTCCTGTGACACTAGTTATAGATTCCGATCCTTCACTTCATGTTTACTGTATCCCTCTACCTTCGTATTGACGATGAAATACAGAAATTGCATCGGAATTATATACAAATGGCACAATGCTCACTTAAGTACAAAAAGACTGACTCTTCTTACTGTCTATGTTTTGAACCATTCCTGTGACACTAGTTATAGATTCCGATGCTTAACTTCAGGTTTACTGTATCCCTCTGACCTTCTTATTGACGATGAAACACAGAAATTGCATCGGAATTAAATACAAAAGGCACAATGCCGACTTAAGTACAAGAAAAATGACACTTCTTACTGTCTATGATTTGAACCACTCCTGTGACACTAGTTACAGATTCCGATGCTTCACTTCAAGTTTACTGTATCCCTTGACCTTCTTATTGACGGTCAAACACTTAAATTTCATTAGAATTAAATACAAAAGGAACAATGCCGACTCAAGTACAAGAAGACTGCTCCCTCTTACTGCCTATGTTTTGAACCATTCCTGTGACACTAGTTATAGATTCCGATGCTTCACTTCAAGTTTACTGTATCCCTTGACCTTCTTTAGAATTAAATACAAAAGGAACAATGCCGACTCAAGTACAAGAAGACTGCTCCCTCTTACTGCCTATGTTTTGAACCATTCCTGTGACACTAGTTATAGATTCCGATGCTTCACTTCCGGTTTACTGTATCCAGCTGACTTTCTTATTGACGATGAAACACAGAAATTGCATCGGATTTATATACAAAAGGCACAATGCCGACTTAAGTACAAGAAGACTGACTCTTCTTACTGTCTATCTTTTGAACCATTCCTGTAACACTAGTTATAGATTCCGATGCTTCACTTAAGGTTTACTGAATCGCTCTGACCTTATCATTGACGATGAAACACAGAAATTGCATCTTAATTAAATACAAAATCACAATGCCGACTTCAGTACTACAACACTGACTCTTCTTACTGTCTATGCTTTTGAACCATTCCTGTGACTCTAGTTATAGATTCCGATGCTTCACTTCAGGTTTACTGTATCCCTCTGACCTTGGTATTGATGATGAAACACAGAAATTGCATCGGAACTAAATACAAAAGCACAATGCCGACGTAAGTACAAGGAGACTGACTCTTCCTACTGTCTATGTTTTGAACCATTCCTGTGACACTAGTTATAGATTCCGATGCCTCACTTCATTTTTACTGTATCCCTCTGACCTTCTTATTGATAATGAAACACAGAAATTGCATCGGAATTAAACACAAAAGGCACAATGCCGACGTAAGTACAAGAAGACTGACTCTTCTTACTGTCCATGTTTTGAAAAATTCCTGTGACGCTAGTTATGGATTCCGATGCTTCACTTCAGGTTTACTGTATCCCTCTCACCTTGGTATTGATGATGAAACACAGATATTGCATCAGAATTAAATACAAAAGGCACAATGCCGACTTAAGTACAAGAAGACTTACTCTTCATACTGTCTATGTTTTGAACCATTCCTGTGACACTAGTTATAGATTCCGATGCTTCACTTCAGGTTTACTGTATCCCTCTGACCTTCTTATTGACGATGGAACACAGAATTTGCATCGGAATTAAATACAAAAGGCACAATGCCGACTTAAGTACAAGGAAACTGACTCTTCGTACTGTCTATGTTTTGAACCTTTCCTGTGACACTACTTATAGATTCCGATGCTTCACTTCAGGTTTACTGTATCCCTGTGACCCTCTTATTGACGAAGAAACACAGAAACTGCATCGGAATTAAATACAAAAGGCACAATGCCGACTTAAGTTCAAGAATACTGACCATCTTACTGTCTATGATTTGAACCATTCCTGTGACACTAGTTATAGATTCCGATGCTTCACTTCAGGTTTACTGTATCCCACTGACCTTCTTATTGACGATGAAAGACAGAAATTGCATCGGAATTAAATACAAAAGGCACAATGACGACTTAAGTACAAGAAAACTGACACTTCTTACTGTCTATGATTTGAACCACTCCTGTGACACAAGTTATAGATTCCGATGCTTCACTTCAGGTTTACTGTATCCCTTGACCTTCTTATTGACGATCAAACACTTAAATTTCTTTAGAATTAAATACAAAAGGAACAATGCCGACTCAAGTACAAGAAGACTGCTCCCTCTTACTGCCTATGATTTGAACCATTCCTGTGACTCTAGTTATAGATTCCGATGTTTCATTTCAGGTTTACTGTATCCCTTTGACCTTCTTATTGACGATGAAACGCGTAAATTTCATCGGAATTAAATACAAAAGGCACAATGGCGACTTAAGTACAAGAAGACTGTCTCTGCTTACTGTCTATGTTTTAACCATTCCTGTAACACTAGTTATGGATTCCGATGCTTCACTTCAGGTTTACTGTATCCCTCTGACCTTCTTATTGACGATGAAACACAGAAATTGCATCGGAACTAAATACAATAGCACAATGCCGACGTAAGTACAAGGAGACTGACTCTTCCTACTGTCTATGTTTTGAACCATTCCTGTGACACTAGTTATAGATTCCGATGCCTCACTTCATTTTTACTGTATCCCTCTGACCTTCTTATTGATGATGAAACACAGAAATTACATCGGAATTAAACACAAAAGGCACAATGCCGACGTAAGTATAAGAAGACTGACTCTTCTTACTGTCCATGTTTTGATAAATTCCTGTGACACTAGTTATAGATTCCGATGCTTCACTTCAGGTTTACTGTATCCGTCTGACCTTGGTATTGATGATGAAACACAGATATTGCATCGGAATTAAATACAAAAGGCACAATGCCGACTTAAGTACAACAATACTGACCCTTCTTACTGTCTATGTTTTGAACCATTCCTGTGACACTAGTTATAGATTCCGATCCTTCACTTCATGTTTACTGTAGCCCTCTACCTTCGTATTAACGATGTAATACAGAAATTGAATCGGAATTATATACAAATGGCACAATGCTGACTTAAGTACAAAAAGACTGACTCTTCTTACTGTCTATGTTTTGAACCATTCCTGTGACACTAGTTATAGATTCCGATGCTTAACTTCAGGTTTACTGTATCCCTCTGACCTTCTTATTGACGATGAAACACAGAAATTGCATCGGAATTAAATACAAAAGGCACAATGCCGACTTAAGTACAAGAAAACTGACACTTCTTACTGTCTATGATTTGAACCACTCCTGTGACACTAGTTACAGATTCCGATGCTTCACTTCAGGTTTACTGTATCCCTTGACCTTCTTATTGACGATCAAACACTTAAATTTCATTAGAATTAAATACAAAAGGAACAATGCCGACTCAAGTACAAGAAGACTGCTCCCTCTTACTGCCTATGTTTTGAACCATTCCTGTGACACTAGTTATAGATTCCGATGCTTCACTTCCGGTTTACTGTATCCAGCTGACTTTCTTATTGACGATGAAACACAGAAATTGCATCGGATTTATATACAAAAGGCACAATGCCGACTTAAGTACAAGAAGACTGACTCTTCTTACTGTCTATCTTTTGAACCATTCCTGTAACACTAGTTATAGATTCCGATGCTTCACTTAAGGTTTACTGAATCGCTCTGACCTTATTATTGACGATGAAACACAGAAATTGCATCTTAATTAAATACAAAAGGCACAATGCCGACTTCAGTACTACAACACTGACACTTCTTACTGTCTATGCTTTTGAACCATTCCTGTGACACTAGTTATAGATTCCCATGCTTCACTTCAGGTTTACTGTATCCCTCTGACCTCGTATTGACGATGAAACACAGAAATTGCATCGGAGTTAAATACAAAAGGCACAATGCCGACTCAAGTACAAGAAGACTGGCTCTTCTTACTGTCTATGTTTTGAACCATTCCTGTGACACCAGTTATAGATTCCGATGCTTCACTTCAGGTTTACTGTATCCCTCTGACCTTCTTATTGACGATGAAGCACATAAATTGCATCGGAATTAAATACAAAAGGCACAATTCCGACTTAAGTACAAGCAGACTGACTCTACTAACTGTTAATGCTTTGAACCATTCCTGTGACACTACTTATAGATTCCGATGCTTCACTTGAGGTTTACTGTATCCAGCAGACCTTATAATTGACGATGAAACACAGAAATTGCATCGGAATTAAATACAAAAAACACAATGCCGACCTAAGTACAAGAAAACTGACTCTTCTTACTGTCTATGATCTGAACCATTCCTGTGACGCTAGTTATAGATTCCGATGCTTCACCTCAGGTTTACTGTATCCCTCTGGCCTTTGTATTGACGATGAAACACAGAAATTGCATCGGAGTTAAATACAAAAGGCACAAAGCCGGCTCAAGTACAAGAAGACTGGTTCATCTTGCTGTCTATGTTTGAACCATTCCTGTGACACTAGTTATAGATTCCGATGCTTCACTTCAGGTTTACTGTATCCCTCTGACCTTATTATTGACGATGAAACTTAGAAATTGCATCTTAATTAAATACAAGAGGCACAATGCCGACTTCAGTACAAGAACACCGACTCTTCTTACTGTCTATGGTTTGAACCATTCCTGTGACACTAGATATAGATCCCGATGCTTCACTTCACGTTTACTGTATCCCTCTGACCTTCTTATTGACGATCAAACACAGAAAATTCATCGGAATTAAATACGAAAGGCACAATGTCGACTCAAGTACAAGAACACTGGCTCTTCTTACTGTCTATGTTATGAACCATTCCTGTGACACTACTTATAGATTCCGATGCTTCACTTCAGGTTTACTGTATCCCTCTGACCTTCGTATTGACGATGAAACACAGAAATTGCATCGTTGTTAAATACAAAAGGCACAATGCCGACTCAAGTACAAGAAGACTGGCTCTTCTTACTGTCTATGTTATGAACCATTCCTGTGACACTAGTTATAGATTCCGATGCTTCACTTCAGGTTTACTGTATCCCTCTGACCTTCGTATTGACGATGAAACACAGAAATTGCATCGGAGTTAAATACAAAAGGCACAATGCCGACTCAAGTACAAGAAGACTGGCTCTTCTTACTTTCTATGTTTTGAACCATTCCTGTGACACCAGTTATAGATTCCGATGCTTCACTTCAGGTTTACTGTATCCCTCTGACCTTCTTATTGACGATGAAGCACATAAATTGCATCGGAATTAAATACAAAAGGCACAATGCCGACTTCAGTACAAGCAGACTGACTCTACTAACTGTTAATGCTTTGAACCATTCCTGTGACACTACTTATAGATTCCGATGCTTTACTTGAGGTTTAATGTATCCAGCAGACCTTTTAATTGACGATGAAACACAGAAATTGCATCGGAATTAAATCCAAAAAACACAATGCCGACCTAAGTACAAGAAAACTGACTCTTCTTACCGTCTATGATTTGAACCATTCCTGTTACACTAGTTATAGATTCCGATGCTTCACCTCAGGTTTACTGTATCCCTCTGGCCTTTGTATTGACGATGAAACACAGAAATTGCATCGGTTATAAATACAAAAGGCACAATGCCGACTCAAGTACAAGAAGACTGACTCTTCTTACTGTCCATGTTTTGATAAATTCCTGTGACACTAGTTATAGATTCCGATGCTTCACTTCAGGTTTACTGTGTCCGTCTGACCTTGGTATTGATGATGAACCACAGATATTGCATCGGAATTAAATACAAAAGGCACAATGCCGACTTAAGTACAAGAATACTGACCCTTCTTACTGTCTATGTTTTGAACCATTCCTGTGACACTAGTTATAGATTCCGATCCTTCACTTCATGTTTACTGTATCCCTCTACCTTCGTATTGACGATGTAATACAGAAATTGCATCGGAATTATATACAAATGGCACAATGCTGACTTAAGTACAAAAAGACTGACTCTTCTTACTGTCTATGTTTTGAACCATTCCTGTGACACTAGTTATAGATTCCGATGCTTAACTTCAGGTTTACTGTATCCCTCTGACCTTCTTATTGACGATGAAACTCAGAAATTGCATCGGAATTAAATACAAAAGGCACAATGCCGACTTAAGTACAAGAAAACTGACACTTCTTACTGTCTATGATTTGAACCACTCCTGTGACACTAGTTACAGATTCCGATGCTTCACTTCAGGTTTACTGTATCCCTTGACCCTCTTATTGACGATCAAACACTTAAATTTCATTAGAATTATATACAAAAGGAACAATGCCGACTCAAGTACAAGAAGACTGCTCCCTCTTACTGCCTATGTTTTTAACCATTCCTGTGACACTAGTTATAGATTCCGATGCTTCACTTCCGGTTTACTGTATCCAGCTGACTTTCTTATTGACGATGAAACACAGAAATTGCATCGGATTTATATACAAAAGGCACAATGCCGACTTAAGTACAAGAAGACTGACTCTTCTTACTGTCTATCTTTTGAACCATTCCTGTAACACTAGTTATAGATTCCGATGCTTCACTTAAGGTTTACAGAATCGCTCTGACCTTATTATTGACGATGAAACACAGAAATTGCATCTTAATTAAATACAAAAGGCACAATGCCGACTTCAGTACTACAACACTGACACTTCTTACTGTCTATGCTTTTGAACCATTCCTGTGACACTAGTTATAGATTCCCATGCTTCACTTCAGGTTTACTGTATCCCTCTGACCTCGTATTGACGATGAAACACAGAAATTGCATCGGAGTTAAATACAAAAGGCACAATGCCGACTCAAGTACAAGAAGACTGGCTCTTCTTACTGTCTATGTTTTGAACCATTCCTGTGACACCAGTTATAGATTCCGATGCTTCACTTCAGGTTTACTGTATCCCTCTGACCTTCTTATTGACGATGAAGCACATAAATTGCATCGGAATTAAATACAAAAGGCACAATGCCGACTTAAGTACAAGCAGACTGACTCTACTAACTGTTAATGCTTTGAACCATTCCTGTGACACTACTTATAGATTCCGATGCTTCACTTGAGGTTTACTGTATCCAGCAGACCTTTTAATTGACGATGAAACACAGAAATTGCATCGGAATTAAATACAAAAAACACAATGACGACCTAAGTACAAGAAAACTGACTCTTCTTACTGTCTATGATCTGAACCATTCCTGTGACGCTAGTTATAGATTCCGATGCTTCACCTCAGGTTTACTGTATCCCTCTGGCCTTTGTATTGACGATGAAACACAGAAATTGCATCGGAGTTAAATACAAAAGGCACAAAGCCGGCTCAAGTACAAGAAGACTGGTTCATCTTGCTGTCTATGTTTGAACCATTCCTGTGACACTAGTTATAGATTCCGATGCTTCACTTCAGGTTTACTGTATCCCTCTGACCTTATTATTGACGATGAAACTTAGAAATTGCATCTTAATTAAATACAAGAGGCACAATGCCGACTTCAGTACAAGAACACCGACTCTTCTTACTGTCTATGGTTTGAACCATTCCTGTGACACTAGATATAGATCCCGATGCTTCACTTCACGTTTACTGTATCCCTCTGACCTTCTTATTGACGATCAAACACAGAAAATTCATCGGAATTAAATACGAAAGGCACAATGTCGACTCAAGTACAAGAAGACTGGCTCTTCTTACTGTCTATGTTATGAACCATTCCTGTGACACTACTTATAGATTCCGATGCTTCACTTCAGGTTTACTGTATCCCTCTGACCTTCGTATTGACGATGAAACACAGAAATTGCATCGTTGTTAAATACAAAAGGCACAATGCCGACTCAAGTACAAGAAGACTGGCTCTTCTTACTGTCTATGTTATGAACCATTCCTGTGACACTAGTTATAGATTCCGATGCTTCACTTCAGGTTTACTGTATCCCTCTGACCTTCTTATTGACGATGAAACACAGAAATTGCATCGGAATTTAATACAAAAAGCACAATACCGACTCAAGTACAAGAAGACTGGCTCTTCTTACTGTCTATGTTTTAAACCATTTCTGTGACACTAGTTAATGATTCCGATGCTTCACTTCAGGTTTACTGTATCCCACTGACCTACTAATTGACGAAGAAACACAGATATTGCTTCGGAATTAAATTCAAAAGTTACAATGTCGACTTAAGTAGAAGAAGAGTGACTCTTCTTACTGTCTATGTTTTGAATCATTCCTGTGACACTAGTTATAGATTCAGATGCTTCACTTCATGTTTACTGTATCCCTCTGACCTTCGCATTGACGATGAAACACAGAAATTGCATCGGAATTAAACACAAATGGATCAATGCCGATTTAAGTACAAAAAGACTGACTCTTCTTACTGTCTATGTTTTGAACCATTCCTGTGACACTAGTTATAGATTCCGATGCTTCACTTCAGGATTACTGAATCCAACTGACCTTCTTATTGACGAAGAAGCACAGAAATTGCATCGGAATTAAATACAAAAGGCACAATGCCGACATAAGTACAAGTAGACTGACCCTTCTTACTGTCTATGCTTTGAACCATTCTTGTGACACTAGTTATAGATGACGATGCTTCACTTCAGATTTACTGTATCCCTCTGACCTTCTTATTGACGATGAAACATAGAAATTGCATCAGAATTAAATACAAAAGGCACAATGCCGACTTAAGTACAAGAACAATGACTCTTCTTACCTTCTATGTATTGAACGATTCCTGTGACACTAGTTATAGATTCCGATGCTTCACTTCACGTTTACTGTATCCCTCTGACCTTACTATTGACGATGAAACACAGAAATTGCATCTTAATTAAATACAAAAGGCACAATGCCGACTTCAGTACAAGAACACTGACTCTTCTTACTGTCTATGGTTTGTACCATTAATGTGACACTAGTTATAGATTCCGATGCTTCACTTCAGGTTTACTGTATCGCTGTAATCCTCTTATTGACGATGAAACACAGAAAATGCATCGGTATTAAATACAAAAGGCACAATGCCGACTTCAGTACAAGAAGACTGACTCTTCTTACTGTCTATGTTTTGACCATTCCTGTGACACTAGTTATAGATTCCGATGCTACACTTCATGTTTACTGTATCCCTCTGACCTTCGTATTGACGATGAAACACAGAAATTGCATCGGAATTAAATACAAATGGCACAATGCCGACTTAAGTACAAAAAGACTGACACTTCTTACTGTCTATGTTTTGAACCATTCCTGTGACACTAGTTATAGATTCCGATGCTTCACTTCAGGATTACTGTATCCAACTGACCTTCTTATTGACGAAGAAGCATAGAAATTGCATCGGAATTAAATACAAAATGCACAATGCTGACATAATTACAAAAAGACTGACTCTTCTTACTGTCTATGCTTTGAACCATTCTTGTGACACTAGTTATAGATTCCGAAGCTTCACTTCAGTTTTACTGTATCCCTCTGACCTTCGTATTAACGATGAAACATAGAAATTGCATCAGAATTAAATACAATAGGCACATTGCCGACTTAAGTACAAGAAGACTGACTCTTCCTACTGCCTATGTTTTGAACTATTCTTGTGACACTAGTTATAGATTCCGATGCTTCACTTCAGATTTACTGTATCCTTTGACCTTCTTATTGACGATCAAACACATAAATTTCATTAGAATTAAATACAGAAGGATCAATGCCGTCTCAAGTACCAGAACACTGCTCCTTCTTACTGCCTATGTTTTGAACCATTCCTGTGACACTAGTTATAGATTCCGATGCTTCACTTCAGGTTTACTGTATCCAGCTGACCTTCTTATTGACGATGAAACACAGAAATTGCATCGGAATTAAATACAAAAAACACAATGCCGACCTAAGTACTTGAATACTGAAGCTTCTTACTGTCTATGTTTTGAACCATTCCTGTGACACTAGTTATAGATTCAGATGCTTCACTTCAGGTTTACTGTATCCCTATGACCTTCTTATTGACGATGAAACACAGAAATTGCATCGGAAATAAATACAAAAGGCACAATGCCGACTCAAGTACAAGAAGTCTGGCTCTTCTTACTGTCTATGTTTTGAACCATTTCTGTGACACTAGTTAATGATTCCGATGCTTCACTTCAGGTTTACTGTATCCCACTGACCTTCTTATTGATGAAGAAACACAGATATTGCATCGGAATTAAATACAAAAGTCACAATGCCGACTTAAGTACAAGAAGACTGACTCTTCTTACTGTCTATGTTTTGAACCATTCCTGTGACACTAGTTATAGATTCCGATGCTTCACTTCAGGATTACTGTATCCAACTGACCTTCTTATTGACGAAGAAGCATAGAAATTGCATCGGAATTAATTACAAAATGCACAATGCTGACATAAGTACAAGAAGACTGACTCTTCTTACTAACGATGCTTTGAACCATTCTTGTGACACTAGTTATAGATTCCGATGTTTCACTTCAGTTTTACTGTATCCCTCTGACCTTCTTATTAACGATGAAACATAGAAATTGCATCAGAATTAAATACAAAAGGCACAATGCCGACTTCAGTACAAGAAGACTGACTCTTCCTTCTGCCTATGTTTTAAACCATTCCTGTGACACTAGTTTTAGATTCCGATGCTTCACTTCAGGTTTACTGTATCCTTTGACCTTCTTATTGACGATTAAACACATAAATTTCATTAGAATTAAATACAAAAGGATCAATGCCGTCTCAAGTACAAGAACGCTGCTCCATCGTACTGCCTATGCTTTGAACCATTCCTGTGACACTAGTTATAGATTCCGATGCTTCACTTCAGGTTTACTGTATCCAGCTGACTTTCTTATTGACGATGAGACACAGAAATTGCATCGGAATTATATACAAAAGGCACAATGCCGACTTAAGTACAAGAAGACTGACTCTCCTTACCTTCTATGTATTGAACGATTCCTGTGACACTAGTTATAGATTCCGATGCTTCACTTCAGGTTTACTGTATCCCTCTGACCTTATTATTGACGATGAAACACAGAATTTGCATCTTAATTAAATATAAAAGGCACAATGCCGACTTCAGTACAAAAACACTGACTCATCTTACTGTCTATGTTTTGAACCATTCCTGTGACACTAGTTATAGATACCGATGCTTCACTTCAGGTTTACTGTATCCAGCTGAGCTGCTTATTGACGATGAAGCACATAAATTGCATCGGAATTAAATACAAAAGGCACAATGCCCACTTAAGTACAAGTAGACTGACTCTACTTACTGTTTATGCTTTGAACCATTCCTGTGACACTACTTATAGTTTCCGATGCTTCAGTTGAGGTTTACTGTATCCAGCAGACCTTCTTATTGACGATGAATCACAGAAATTGCATCGGAAATATATACAAAAAACACAATGCCGACCTAAGTACTAGAAAACTGAAGCTTCTTACTGTCTATGTTTTGAACCACTCCTGTGACACTAGTTATAGATTCCGATGCTTCACTTCAGGTTTCTGTATCCCTCTGACCTTCGTATTGACGATGAAACACAGAAATTGCATCGTTGTTATAACAAAAGGCACAATGCCGACTCAAGTACAAAAAGACTGGCTCTTCTTACTGTCTATGTTATGAACCATTTCTGTGACACTAGTTATAGATTCCGATGCTTCACTTCAGGTTTTCTGTATCCCTCTGACCTTCTTATTGACGACGAAGCACATAAATTGCATCGGAATTAAATACAAAAGGCACAATGCCGACTTAAGTACAAGTAGATTGACTCTACTAACTGTTAATGCTTTGAACCATTCCTGTGACACTACTTACAGATTCCGATGCTTCACTTGAGGTTTACTGTATCCAGCAGACCTTTTAATTGACGATGAAACACAGATATTGCATCGTAATTAAATACAAAAAACACAATGCCGACCTAAGTACAAGAAAACTGACTCTACTTACTGTCTATGTTTTGAACCATTCCTGTGACACTAGTTATAGATTCCGATGCTTCACTTCAGGTTTACTGTATCCCTCTGGCCTTTGTATTGACGATGAAACACAGAAATTGCATCGGAGTTAAATACAAAATGCACAATGCCGACTCAAGTACAAGAAGACTGGCTCTTCTTACTGTCTATGTTTTGAACCATTCCTGTGACACTAGTTATAGATTCCGATGCTTCACTTCAGGTTTACAGTATCCCTCTGACCTTCTTACTGACGATGAAACACTGAAATTGCATCGGAATTAAATACAAAAGGCACAATGCCGACTTAAGTACAAGAAAACTGACTCTTCTTACAGTCCATGTTTTGAACCTTTCCTGTGGCACTACTTATAGATTCCGATGCTTCACTTCAGGTTTACTGTATCCCTGTGACCCTCTTATTGACGATGAAACACAGAAATTGCATCGGAATTAAATACAAAAGCATAATGCCGACTTAAGTACAAGAAAACTGACTCTTCTTACTGTCAATGTTTGGAACCATTCCTGTGACACTAGTTATAGATTCCGATGCTTCACTTCAGGATTACTGTATCCCTCTGACCTTCTTATTGACGATGAAACACAGAAATTGCATCGGAATTAAATACAAAAGGCACAATGCCGACTCAAGTACAAGAAGACTGGCTCTTCTTACTGTCCATGTTTGAACCATTTCTGTGCCACTAGTTAATGATTCCGATGCTTCACTTCAGGTTTACTGTATAACACTGACCTTCTTATTGACGAAGAAACACAGATATTGCATCGGAATTAAATACAAAAGTCACAATGCCGACTTAAGTACAAGAAGACTGACTCTTCTTACTGTCTATGTTTTGAACCATTCCTGTAACACTAGTTATAGATTCCGGTGCTTCACTTCATGTTTACTGTATCCCTCTGACCTTCGTATTGACGATGAAACACAGAAATTGCATCGGAATTAAATACAAATGGCACAATGCCGACTTAAGTACAAAAAGACTGACTCTTCTTACTGTCTATGTTTTGAACCATACCTGTGACACTAGTTATAGATTCCGATGCTTCACTTCAGGATTACTGTATCCAATTGACCGTCTTATTGACAAAGAAGCACAGAAATTGCATCGGAATTAAATACAAAATGCACAATGCCGACATAAGTACAAGAAGACTGACTCATCTTACTGTCTATGTTTTGAACCATTCTTCTGACACTAGTTATAGATTCCGATGCTTCACTTCAGTTTTAGTGTATCCCTCTGACCGTCTTATTGACGATGAAACATAGAAATTGCATCTCAATTAAATACAAAAGGCACAATGCCGACTTCAGTACAAGAACACTTACTCTTCCTACTGTCTATGGTTTGAACCATTCCTGTGACACTAGTTATGGATTCCGATGCTTCACTTCAGGTTTACTGTATCCCTCTGACCTTCTTATTGACGATCAAACACAGAAAATTCATCGGAATTAAATACGAAAGGCATAATGTCGACTCAAGTACAAGAAGACTGGCTCTTCTTACTGTCCATGTTTTGAACCATTCCTGTGACACTAGTTATAGATTCCGATGCTTCACTTCAGGTTTACAGTGTCCCTCTGACCTTCTTACTGACGATGAAACACAGAAATTGCATCGGAATTAAATACAAAAGGCACAATGCCGACTTAAGTACAAGAAAACTGACTCTTCTTACAGTCCATGTTTGAACCATTCCTGTGGCACTACTTATAGATTCCGATGCTTCACTTCAGGTTTACTGTATCCCTGTGACCCTCTTATTGACGATGAAACACAGAAATTGCATCGGAATTAAATACAAAAGGCATAATGCCGACTTAAGTACAAGAAAACTGAATCCTCTTACTGTCAATGTTTGGAACCATTCCTGTGACACTAGTTATAGATTCCGATGCTTCACTTCAGGTTTACTGTATCCCTCTGACCTTCTTATTGACGATGAAACACAGAAATTGCATCGGAATTAAATACAAAAGGCACAATGCCGACTCAAGTACAAGAAGACTGGCTCTTCTTACTGTCCATGTTTGAACCATTTCTGTGACACTAGTTAATGATTCTGATGCTTCACTTCAGGTTTACTGTATAACACTGACCTTCTTATTGACGAAGAAACACAGATATTGCATCGGAATTAAATACAAAAGTCACAATGCCGACTTAAGTACAAGAAGACTGACTCTTCTTACTGTCTATGTTTTGAACCATTCCTGTAACACTAGTTATAGATTCCGATGCTTCACTTCATGTTTACTGTATCCCTCTGACCTTCGTATTGACGATGAAACACAGAAATTGCATCGGAATTAAATACAAATGGCACAATGCCGACTTAAGTACAAAAAGACTGACTCTTCTTACTGTCTATGATTTGAACCATACCTGTGACACTAGTTATAGATTCCGATGCTTCACTTCAGGATTACTGTATCCCACTGACCTTCTTATTGACGAAGAAGCACAGAAATTGCATCGGAATTAAATACAAAATGCACAATGCCGACATAAGTACAAGAAGACTGACTCTTCTTACTGTCTATGTTTGAACCATTCTTGTGACACTAGTTATAGATTCCGATGCTTCACTTCAGTTTTACTGTATCCCTCTGACCTTCTTATTGACGATGAAACATAGAAATTGCATCAGAATTAAATACAAAATGCACAATGCCGACTTTAGTACGAGAAGACTGACTCTTCCTACTGCCTATGTTTTGAACCATTCCTGTGACACTAGTTATAGATTCTGATGCTTCACTTCAGGTTTACTGTATCCTTTGACCTTCTTATTGACGATCAAACACATAAATTTTATTAGAATTAAATACAAAAGGATCAATGCCGACTCAAGTACAAGAAGACTGCTCCTTCTTACTGCCTATGTTTTGAACCATTCCTGTGACACTAGTTATAGATTCCGATGCTTCACTTCAGGTTTACTGTATCCAGCTGACTTTCTTATTGACGATGAAGCACAGAAATTGCATCGGCATTATATACAAAACGCACAATGCCGATTTAAGTGCAAGAAGACTGACTCTTCTTACTATCCATGCTTTGAACCTTTCCTGTGACACTAACTATAGATTCCGATGCTTCGCTTCAGGTTTACTGTATCCCTGTGACCCTCTTATTGACGATGAAACACAGAAATTGCATCGGTATTAAATACAAAAAGCACAATGCTGACTTAAGTACAAGAAAACTGACTCTTCTTACTGTCAATGTTTGGAACCATTCCTGTGACACTAGTTATAGATTCCGATGCTTCACTTCAGGTTTACTGTATCCCTATGACCTTCTTATTGACGATGAAACACAGAAATTGCTTCGGAACTAAATACAAAAGGCACAATGCCGACTCAAGTACAAGAAGACTGCTCCTTCTTACTGCCTATGTATTGAACGATTCCTGTGACACTAGTTATAGATTCCAATGCTTCACTTCTGGTTTACTGTATCCATCTGACCTTACTATTGACGATGAAACACAGAAATTGCATCTCAATTAAATACAAAAGGCACAATGCCGACCTCAGTACAAGAACACTGACTCTTCCTACTGTCTATGGTTTGAACCATTCCTGTGACACTAGTTATAGATTCCGATGCTTCACTTCAGGTTTACTGTATCCAGCTGACTTTCTTATTGACGATGAAACACAGAAATTGCATCGGAGTTATATACAAAAGGCACAATGCCGACTTAAGTACAAGAAGACTGACTCTTCTTACCATCTATGTATTGAACGATTCCTGTGACACTAGTTATAGATTCCGATGCTTCACTTCAGGTTTACTGTATTCCTCTGACCTTATTATTGATGATGAAACACAGAAATTGCCACTTAATTAAATACAAAAGGCAAAAAGCCGACTTCAGTACAAGAACACTGACTCTTCTTACTGTCTATGTTTTGAACAATTCCTGTGACACTAGTTATAGATGGCGATGCTTCACTTCAGGTTTACTGTATCCAGCTGAGCTGCTTATTGACGAAGAAGCACATGAATTGCATCGGAATTAAATACAAAAGGCACAATGCCAACTTAAGTACAAGTAGACTGACTCTACTTACTGTTTATGCTTTGAACCATTCCTGTGACACTACTTATAGATTCCGATGCTTCACTTCAGGTTTACTGTATCCCTCTGACCTTCGTATTGACGATGAAACACAGAAATTGCATCGTTGATAAATACAAAAGGCACAATGATGACTTAAGTACAAGAAGACTGGCTCTTCTTACTGTCTATGTTTTGAACCATTCCTGTGACACTAGTTATAGATTCCGATGCTTCACTTCATGTTTACTGTATCCCTCTGACCTTCGTATTGACGATGAAACACAGAAATTGCATCGGAAGTAAATACAAATGGCACAATGCGAATTAAGTACAAAAAGACTGATTCTTTTTACTGACTATGTTTTGAACCATTCTTGTGACACTAGTTATAGATTCCGATGCTTCACTTCAGTTTTACTGTATCCCTCTGACCTTCTTATTGACGATGAAACATAGAAATTGCATCAGAATTAAATACAAAAGGCACAATGCCGACTTAAGTACAAGAAGACTGACTCTTCCTACTGCCTATGTTTTGAACCATTCCTGTGACACTAGAATAGATTCCGATGCTTCACTTCACGTTTACTGTATCCAGCTGACTTTCTTATTGACGATGAAACACAGAAATTGCATCGGAATTATATACAAAAGGCACAATGCCGACTGAAGTACAAGAAGACTGGCTCTTCTTACCTTCTATGTATTGAACGATTCCTGTGACACTAGTTATAGATTCCGATGCTTCACTTCAGGTTTACTGTATCCGTCTGACCTTCTTATTGACGATAAAACACAGAAAATTCATCGGAATTAAATACGAAAGGCACAATGTCGACTCAAGTACAAGAGGACTGACTCTTCTTACTGTCTATGTTTTGAACCATTCCTGTGACACTAGTTATAGATTCCGATGCTTCACTTCATGTTTACTGTCTCCCTCTGACATTCGTATTGACGATGAAACACAGAAATTGCATCGGAATTAAATACAAATGGCACAATGCCGACTTAAGTACAAAAAGACTGACTCTTTTTACTGTCTATGTTTTGAACCATTCTTGTGACACTCGTTATAGATTCCGATGCTTCACTTCAGTTTTACTGTATCCCTCTGACCTTCTTATTGACGATGAAACATAGAAATTGCATCAGAATTAAATACAAAAGGCACAATGCCGACTTAAGTATATGAAGACTGACTCTTCCTACTGCCTATGTTTTGAACAATTCCTGTGACACTAGTTATAGATACCGATGATTCTCTTCAGGTTTACTGTATCCAGCTGAGCTGCTTATTGGCGATGAAGCACATAAATTTCATCGGAATTAAATACAAAAGGCACAATGCCGACTTAAGTACAAGTAGACTGTCTCTACTTACTGTTTATGCCTTGAACCATTCCTGTGACACTTGTTATATATTCCGCTGCTTCACTTGAGATTTACTGTATCCAGCAGACCTTCTTATTGACGATGAAACACAGAAATTGCATCGGAATAAAATACAAAAAACACAATGCCAACCTAAGTACAAGAAAACTGAAGCTTCTTACTGTCTATGTTTTGAACCATTCCTGTGACACTAGTTATAGATTACGATGCTTCACTTCAGGTTTACTGTATCCCTCTGGCCTTTGTATTGTCGATGAAACACAGAAATTGCATCGGAGTTAAATACAAAAGGCACAATGCCGACTCAAGTACAAGAAGACTGGCTCTTCTTACTGTCTATATTTTGAACCATTCCCGTGACACTAGTTATAGATTCCGATGCTTCACTTCAGGTTTACTGTATCCCTCTGACCTTCTTATTGACGGAGAAACACAGATATTGCATCGGAATGAAATACAAAAGGCAGAATGCCGACTTAAGTACAAGAAGACTGACTCTTCTTACTGTCTATGTTTTGACCCATTCCTGTGACACTAGTTATCAATTCCGATGCTTCACCTCATTTTTACTGTATCCCTCTGACCTTCTTATTGACGATGAAACACAGAAATTGCATCAGAATTAAATACAAAAAACACAATGCCGACTTAAGTACAAGAAAACTGACTCTTCTTACTGTCTATGTTTGAACCATACCTCTGACACTAGTTATAGATTCCGATGCTTCACATCAGGTTTACTGTATCCTTTGACCTTCTTATTGACGATCAAACACATAAATTTCATTAGAATTAAACACAAAAGGATCAATGCCGGCTCAAGTACAAGAAGACTGCTGCTTCTTACTGCTTTATGTTTTGAACCATTCCTTTGACACTAGTTATAAATTCCGATGCTTCACTTCGGGTTAACTGTATCCAGCTGAATTTCTTATTGACGATGAAACACAGAAATTGCATCGGAATTATATACAAAAGGCACAATGCCGACTTAAGTACAAGAAGACTGACTCTTCTTACCTTCTATGTTTTGAACGATTCCTGTGACACTAGTTATAGATTCCGATGCTTCACTTCAGGTTTACTGTATCCCTCTGACCTTCTTATTGACGATCAAACACAGAAAATTCATCGGAATTAAATTCGAAAGGCACAATGTCGACTCAAGTACAAGAAGACTGCACCCTCTTACTACCTACGTTTTGAACCATTCCTGTGACACTAGTTATAGATTCCGATGTTTCTCTTCAGGTTTACTGGATCACTCTGACCTTCTTATTGACGATCAAACACAGAAAATTCATCGGAATTAAATACAAAAGGCACAATGCCGGCTCAAGTACAAGAAAACTGGCTCCTCTTACTCTCTATGTTTTGAACCATTCCTGAGACACTAGTCATAGATTCCGATGCTTCACTTCAGGTTTACTGTATCCAGCTGACCTACTTATTGACGATGAAGCACATAAATTGCATCGGAATTAAATACAAAAGCACAATGCCGACTTAAGTACAAGTAGACTGACTCTACTAAATGTTTATGCTTTGAACCATACCTGTGACACTACTTATAGATTCCGATGCTTCACTTCAGGTTTATTGTACCCAGCTGACTATCTTATTGACGATGAAACACAGAAATTGCATCGGAATTAAATACAAAAAACACAATGCCGACTTATGTACAAGAAAACTGACTCTTCTTACGGTCTATGTTTTGATCCATTCCTGTGACACTAGTTATAGATTCCGATGCTTCACTTCAGGTTTACTGTATCCCTCTGACCATCTTATTGACGATGAAGCACGGAAATTACATCGGAACTAAATACAAAAGGTACAATGCCGACGTAACTACAAGGAGACTGACTCTTCCTACTGTCTTTGTTTGGAACCATTCCTGTGACACTAGTTATAGATTCCGATGCCTCACTTCATTTTTACTGTATCCCTCTGACCTTCTTATTGACGATGAAACACAGAAATTGCATCGGAATTAAACACAAAAGGCACAATGCCGACGTAAGTACAAGAAGACTGACTCTTCTTTCTGTCTATATTTTGAAAAATTCCTGTGACAATAGTTATAGATTCCGATGCTTCACTTCAGGTTTACTGTATCCCTCTGACCTTATTATTGACGATGAAACACAGAAATTGCATCTTAATGAAATACAAAAGGCACAATGCTGACTTCAGTACTTGAACACTGACTCTTCTTACTGTCTATGTTTTTAACCATTCCTGTGACACTAGTTATAGATTCCGATGCTTCACTTCAGGGTTACTGTATCCCTCTGACCTTCTTAGTGACGATCAAACACAGAGTATTCATCGGAATTAAATACGAAAGGCACAATGTCGACTCAAGTACAAGAAGACTGGCTCTTCTTACTGTCTATGTTTTGAACCATTCCTGCGACACTAGTTATAGATTCCGATTCTTCACTTCAGGTTTTCTGTATCCAACTGACCTTCCTATTGACGAGGAAGCACAGAAATTGCATCGGAATTAAATACAAAAGGCATAATGCCGACATAAGTACAAGAAGACTGACTCTTCTTACTGTCTATGTTTTGAACCATTCCTGTGACACTAGTTATAGATTCCGGTGCTTCACTTCAGGTTTACTGTATCCCTCTGACCTTCGTATTGACGATGAAACACAGAAATTGCATCGTTGTTAAATACAAAAGGCACAATGCCGACTCAAGTACAAGAAGACTGGCTCTTCTTACTGTCTATGTTTTGAACCATTCCTGTGACACTAGTTATAGATTCCGATGCTTCACTTCATGTTTACTGTATCCCTCTGACCTTCGTACTGACGATGAAACACAGAAATTGCATCGGAATTAAATACAAATGGCACAATGCGAATTAAGTACAAAAAGACTGACTCTTTTTACTGTCTATGTTTTGAACCATTCTTGTGACACTAGTTATAGATTCCGATGCTTCACTTCAGTTTTACTGTATCCCTCTGACCTTCTTATTGACGATGAAACATAGAAATTGCATCAGAATTAAATACAAAAGGCACAATGCCGACTTAAGTACAAGAAGACTGACTCTTCCTACTGCCTATGTTTTGAACCATTCCTGTGACACTACTTATAGATTCCGATGCTTCACTTCAGGTTTACTGTATCCTTTGACTTTCTTATTGACGATCAAACACATAAATTTTATTAGAATTAAATACAAAATGATCAGTGCCGACTCAAGTACAAGAAGACTGCTCCTTCTTACTGCCTATGTTTTGAACCATTCCTGTGACACTAGTTGTAGATTCCGATGCTTCACTTCACGTTTACTGTATCCAGCTGACATTCTTATTGACGATGAAACACAGAAATTGCATCGGAATTATATACAAAAGGCACAATGCCGACTTAAGTACAAGAAGACTGACTCTTCTTACCTTCTATGTATTGAACGATTCCTGTGACACTAGTTATAGATTCCGATGCTTCACTTCAGGTTTACTGTATCCGTCTGACCTTCTAATTGACGATAAAACACAGAAAATTCATCGGCATTAAATACGAAAGGCACAATGTCGACTCAAGTACAAGAGGACTGACTCTTCTTACTGTCTATGTTTTGAACCATTCCTGTGACACTAGTTATAGATTCCGATGCTTCACTTCATGTTTACTGTATCCCTCTGACCTTCGTATTGACGATGAAACACAGAAATTGCATCGGAATTAAATACAAATGGCACAATGCCGACTTAAGTACAAAAAGACTGACTCTTTTTACTGTCTATGTTTTGAACCATTCTTGTGACACTCGTTATAGATTCCGATGCTTCACTTCAGTTTTACTGTATCCCTCTGACCTTCTTATTGACGATGAAACATAGAAATTGCATCAGTATTAAACACAAAAGGCACAATGCCGACTTAAGTACATGAAGACTGACTCTTCCTACTGCCTATGTTTTGAACAATTCCTGTGACACTAGTTATAGATACCGATGATTCTCTTCAGGTTTACTGTATCCAGCTGAGCTGCTTATTGGCGATGAAGCACATAAATTTCATCGGAATTAAATACAAAAGGCACAATGCCGACTTAAGTACAAGTAGACTGTCTCTACTTACTGTTTATGCCTTGAACCATTCCTGTGACACTACTTATATATTCCGCTGCTTCACTTGAGATTTACTGTATCCAGCAGACCTTCTTATTGACGATGAAACACAGAAATTGCATCGGAATAAAATACAAAAAACACAATGCCAACCTAAGTACAAGAAAACTGAAGCTTCTTAGTGTCTATGTTTTGAACCATTCCTGTGACACTAGTTATAGATTACGATGCTTCACTTCAGGTTTACTGTATCCCTCTGACCTTCTTATTGACGAAGAAACACAGATATTGCATCGGAATGAAATACAAAAGCCAGAATGCCGACTTAAGTACAAGAAGACTGACTCTTCTTACTGTCTATGTTTTGACCCATTCCTGTGACACTAGTTATAAATTCCGATGCTTCACCTCATTTTTACTGTATCCCTCTGACATTCTTATTGACGATGAAACACAGAAATTGCATCAGAATTAAATACAAAAAACACAATGCCGGCTTAAGTACAAGAAAACTGACTCTTCTTACTGTCTATGTTTGAACCATACCTCTGACACTAGTTATAGATTCCGATGCTTCACATCAGGTTTACTGTATCCTTTGACCTTCTTATTGACGATCAAACACATAAATTTCATTAGAATTAAACACAAAAGGATCAATGCCGACTCAAGTACAAGAAGACTGCTGCTTCTTACTGCCTATGTTTTGAACCATTCCTTTGACACTAGTTATAAATTCCGATGCTTCACTTCGGGTTAACTGTTTCCAGCTGAATTTCTTATTGACGATGAAACACAGAAAATTCATCGGAATTAAATTCGAAAGGCACAATGTCGACTCAAGTACAAGAAGACTGCACCCTCTTACTACCTACGTTTTGAACCATTCCTGTGACACTAGTTATAGATTCCAATGTTTCTCTTCAGGTTTACTGGATCACTCTGACCTTCTTATTGACGATCAAACACAGAAAATTCATCGGAATTAAATACAAAAGGCACAATGCCGGCTCAAGTACAAGAAAACTGGCTCTTCTTACTCTCTATGTTTGAACAATTCCTGTGACACTAGTTATAGATGGCGATGCTTCACTTCAGGTTTACTGTATCCAGCTGAGCTGCTTATTGACGAAGAAGCACATGAATTGCATCGGAATTAAATACAAAAGGCACAATGCCAACTTAAGTACAAGTAGACTGACTCTACTTACTGTTTATGCTTTGAACCATTCCTGTGACACTACTTATAGATTCCGATGCTTCACTTGAGGTTTACTGTATCCAGCAGACCTTCTTATTGACGATGAAACACAGAAATTGCATCGGAATTAAATACAAAAAACACTATGCCGACCTAAGTACTAGAAAACTGAAGCTTCTCACTGTCTATGTTTTGAACCATTCCTGTGACACTAGTTATAGTTTCCGGTGCTTCACTTCAGGTTTACTGTAACCCTCTGACCTTCGTATTGACGATGAAACACAGAAATTGCATCGTTGATAAATGCAAAAGGCACAATGCCGACTCAAGTACAAGAAGACTGGCTCTTCTTACTGTCTATGTTTTGAACCATTCCTGTGACACTAGTTATAGATTCCGATGCTTCACTTCATGTTTACTGTATCCCTCTGACCTTCGTATTGACGATGAAACACGGAAATTGCATCGGAATTAAATACAAATGGCACAATGCGAATTAAGTACAAAAAGACTGACTCTTTTTACTGTCTATGTTTTGAACCATTCTTGTGACACTAGTTATAGATTCCGATGCTTCACTTCAGTTTTACTGTGTCCCTCTGACCTTCTTATTGACGATGAAACATAGAAATTGCATCAGAATTAAATACAAAAGGCACAATGCCGACTTAAGTACAAGAAGACTGACTCTTCCTACTGCCTATGTTTTGAACCATTCCTGTGACACTAGTTATAGATTCCGATGCTTCACTTCAGGTTTACTGTATCCTTTGACTTTCTTATTGACGTTCAAACACATAAACTTTATTAGAATTAAATACAAAATGATCAGTGCCGACTCTAGTACAAGAAGACTGCTCCTTCCTACTGCCTATGTTTTGAACCATTCCTGTGACACTAGTTATAGATTCCGATGCTTCACTTCACGTTTACTGTATCCAGCTGACTTTCTTATTGACGATGAAAAACAGAAATTGCATCGGAATTATATACAAAAGGCACAATGCCGACTTAAGTACAAGAAGACTGACTCTTCTTACCTTCTATGTATTGAACGATTCCTGTGACACTAGTTATAGATTCCGATGCTTCACTTCAGGTTTACTGTATCCGTCTGACCTTCTTATTGACGATAAAACACAGAAAATTCATCGGAATTAAATACGAAAGGCACAATGTCGACTCAAGTACAAGAGGACTGACTCTTCTTACTGTCTATGTTTTGAACCATTCCTTTGACACTAGTTATAGATTCCGATGCTTCACTTCATGTTTACTGTATCCCTCTGACCTTCGTATTGACGATGAAACACAGAAATTGCATCGGAATTAAATACAAATGGCACAATGCCGACTTAAGTACAAAAAGACTGACTCTTTTTACTGTCTATGTTTTGAACCATTCTTGTGACACTCGTTATAGATTCCGATGCTTCACTTCAGTTTTGCTGTATCCCTCTGACCTTCTTATTGACGATGAAACATAGAAATTGCATCAGAATTAAATACAAAAGGCACAATGCCGACTTAAGTACATGAAGACTGACTCTTCCTACTGCCTATGTTTTGAACAATTCCTGTGACACTAGTTATAGATACCGATGATTCTCTTCAGGTTTACTGTATCCAGCTGAGCTGCTTATTGGCGATGAAGCACATAAATTTCATCGGAATTAAATACAAAAGGCACAATGCCGACTTAAGTACAAGTAGACTGTCTCTACTTACTGTTTATGCCTTGAACCATTCCTGTGACACTACTTATGTATTCCGCTGCTTCACTTGAGATTTACTGTATCCAGCAGACCTTCTTATTGACGATGAAACACAGAAATTGCATCGGAATAAAATACAAAAAACACAATGCCAACCTAAGTACAAGAAAACTGAAGCTTCTTACTGTCTATGTTTTGAACCATTCCTGTGACACTAGTTATAGATTACGATGCTTCACTTCAGGTTTACTGTATCCCTCTGGCCTTTGTATTGTCGATGAAACACAGAAATTGCATCGGAGATAAATACAAAAGGCACAATGCCGACTCAAGTACAAGAAGACTGGCTCTTCTTACTGTCTATATTTTGAACCATTCCCGTGACACTAGTTATAGATTCCGATGCTTCACTTCAGGTTTACTGTATCCCTCTGACCTTCTTATTGACGGAGAAACACAGATGTTGCATCGGAATGAAATACAAAAGGCAGAATGCCGACTTAAGTACAAGAAGACTGACTCTTCTTACTGTCTATGTTTTGACCCATTCCTGTGACACTAGTTATAAATTCCGATGCTTCACCTCATTTTTACTGTATCCCTCTGACCATCTTATTGACGATGAAACACAGAAATTGCATCAGAATTAAATACAAAAAACACAATGCCGACTTAAGTACAAGAAAACTGACTCATCTTACTGTCTATGTTTGAACCATTCCTTTGACACTAGTTATAAATTCCGATGCTTCACTTCGGGTTAACTGTATCCAGCTGAATTTCTTATTGACGATGAAACACAGAAATTGCATCGGAATTATATACAAAAGGCACAATGCCGACTTAAGTACAAGAAGACTGACTCTTCTTACCTTCTATGTTTTGAACAATTCCTGTGACACTAGTTATAGATTCCGATGCTTCACTTCAGGTTTACTGTATCCCTCTGACCTTCTTATTGACGATCAGACACAGAAAATTCATCGGAATTAAATTCGAAAGGCACAATGTCGACTCAAGTACAAGAAGACTGCACCCTCTTACTACCTACGATTTGAACCATTCCTGTGACACTAGTTATAGATTCCGATGTTTCTCTTCAGGTTTACTGGATCACTCTGACCTTCTTATTGACGATCAAACACAGAAAATTCATCGGAATTAAATACAAAAGGCACAATGCCGGCTCAAGTACAAGAAAACTGGCTCTTCTTACTCTCTATGTTTTGAACCATTCCTGAGACACTAGTCATAGATTCCGATGCTTCACTTCAGGTTTACTGTATCCAGCTGACCTACTTATTGACGATGAAGCACATAAATTGCATCGGAATTAAATACAAAAGCACAATGCCGACTTAAGTACAAATAGACTGACTCTAATAACTGTTTATGCTTTGAACCATTCCTGTGACACTACTTATAGATTCCGATGCTTCACTTCAGGTTTATTGTACCCAGCTGACCATCTTATTGACGATGAAACACAGAAATTGCATCGGAATTAAATACAAAAAACACAATGCCGACTTATGTACAAGAAAACTGACTCTTCTTACGGTCTATGTTTTGAACCATTCCTGTGACACTAGTTATAGATTCCGATGCTTCACTTCAGGTTTACTGTATCCCTCTGACCATCTTATTGACGATGAAACACAGAAATTACATCGGAACTAAATACAAAAGGTACAATGCCGACGTAACTACAAGGAGACTGACTCTTCCTACTGTCTTTGTTTGGAACCATTCCTGTGACACTAGTTATAGATTCCGATGCCTCACTTCAGGTTTAATGTATCCCTCTGACCTTGGTATTGATGATGAAACACAGATATTGCATCGGAATTAAATACAAAAAGCACAATGCCGACATAAGTACAAAAAGACTGACTCTTCTCACTGTCTATGTTTTGAACCATTCCTGTGACACTTGTTATAGATTCCGATGCTTCACTTCAGGTTTACTGTATCCCTCTGACCTTCTTATTGACGATGGAACACAGAATTTGCATCGGAATTAAATACAAAAGGCACAATGCCGACTTAAGTACAAGAAAACTGACTCTTCGTACTGTCTATGTTTTGAACCTTTCCTGTGACACTACTTATGGATTACGATGCTTCACTTCAGGTTTACTGTATCTCTGTGACCCTCTAATTGACGATGAAACACAGAAATGGCATCGGAATTAAATGCAAAAGGCACAATGTCGACTAAAGTACAAGAAGACTGGCTCTTCTTACTGTCTATGTTTTGAACCATTCCTGCGACACTAGTTATAGATTCCGATTCTTCACTTCAGGTTTTCTGTATCCAACTGACCTTCCTATTGACGAAGAAGCACAGAAATTGCATCTTAATGAAATACAAAAGGCACAATGCCGACTTAAGTACAAGAAGACTGACTCTTCTTACCTTCTATGTATTGAACGATTCCTGTGACACTAGTTATAGATTCCGATGCTTCACTTCAGGTTTACTGTATCCGTCTGACCTTCTAATTGACGATAAAACACAGAAAATTCATCGGCATTAAATACGAAAGGCACAATGTCGACTCAAGTACAAGAGGACTGACTCTTCTTACTGTCTCTGTTTTGAAACATTCCTGTGACACTAGTTATAGATTCCGATGCTTCACTTCATGTTTACTGTATCCCTCTGACCTTCGTATTGACGATGAAACACAGAAATTGCATCGGAAATAAATACAAATGGCACAATGCCGACTTAAGTACAAAAAGACTGACTCTTTTTACTGTCTATGTTTTGAACCATTCTTGTGACACTCGTTATAGATTCCGATGCTTCACTTCAGTTTTACTGTATCCCTCTGACCTTCTTATTGACGATGAAACATAGAAATTGCATCAGTATTAAATACAAAAGGCACAATGCCGACTTAAGTACATGAAGACTGACTCTTCCTACTGCCTATGTTTTGAACAATTCCTGTGACACTAGTTATAGATACCGATGATTCTCTTCAGGTTTACTGTATCCAGCTGAGCTGCTTCTTGGCGATGAAGCACATAAATTTCATCGGAATTAAATACAAAAGGCACAATGCCGACTTAAGTACAAGTAGACTGTCTCTACTTACTGTTTATGCCTTGAACCATTCCTGTGACACTACTTATATATTCCGCTGCTTCACTTGAGATTTACTGTATCCAGCAGACCTTCTTATTGACGATGAAACACAGAAATTGCATCGGAATAAAATACAAAAAATACAATGCCAACCTAAGTACAAGAAAACTGAAGCTTCTTACTGTCTATGTTTTGAACCATTCCTGTGACACTAGTTATAGATTACGATGCTTCACTTCAGGTTTACTGTATCCCTCTGACCTTCTTATTGACGAAGAAACACAGATATTGCATCGGAATGAAATACAAAAAGCAGAATGCCGACTTAAGTACAAGAAGACTGACTCTTCTTACTGTCTATGTTTTGACCCATTCCTGTGACACTAGTTATAAATTCCGATGCTTCACCTCATTTTTACTGTATCCCTCTGACATTCTTATTGACGATGAAACACAGAAATTGCATCAGAATTAAATACAAAAACCATAATGCCGACTTAAGTACAAGAAAACTGACTCTTCTTACTGTCTATGTTTGAACCATACCTCTGACACTAGTTATAGATTCCGATGCTTCACATCAGGTTTACTGTATCCTTTGACCTTCTTATTGACGATCAAACACATAAATTTCATTAGAATTAAACACAAAAGGATCAATGCCGACTCAAGTACAAGAAGACTGCTGCTTCTTACTGCCTATGTTTTGAACCATTCCTTTGACACTAGTTATAAATTCCGATGCTTCACTTCGGGTTAACTGTATCCAGCTGAATTTCTTATTGACGATGAAACACAGAAATTGCATCGGAATTATATACAAAAGTCACAATGCCGACTTAAGTACAAGAAGACTGACTCTTCTTACCTTCTATGTTTTGAACGATTCCTGTGACACTAGTTATAGATTCCGATGCTTCACTTCAGGTTTACTGTATCCCTCTGACCTTCTTATTGACGATCAAACACAGAAAATTCATCGGAATTAAATTCGAAAGGCACAATGTCGACTCAAGTACAAGAAGACTGCTCCCTCTTACTACCTACGTTTTGAACCATTCCTGTGACACTAGTTATAGATTCCGATGTTTCTCTTCAGGTTTACTGGATCACTCTGACCTTCTTATTGACGATCAAACACAGAAAATTCATCGGAATTAAATACAAAAGGCACAATGCCGGCTCAAGTACAAGAAAACTGGCTCTTCTTACTCTCTATGTTTTGAACAATTCCTGTGACACTAGTTATAGATGGCGATGCTTCTCTTCAGGTTTACTGTATCCAGCTGAGCTGCTTATTGACGAAGAAGCACATGAATTGCATCGGAATTAAATACAAAAGGCACAATTCCAACTTAAGTACAAGTAGACTGACTCTACTTACTGTTTATGCTTTGAACCATTCCTGTGACACTACTTATAGATTCCGATGCTTCACTTGAGGTTTACTGTATCCAGCAGACCTTCTTATTGACGATGAAACACAGAAATTGCATCGGAATTAAATACAAAAAACACAATGCCGACCTAAGTACTACAAAACTGAAGCTTCTCACTGTCTATGTTTTGAACCATTCCTGTGACACTAGTTATAGTTTCCGGTGCTTCACTTCAGGTTTACTGTAACCCTCTGACCTTCGTATTGACGATGAAACACAGAAATTGCATCGTTGATAAATACAAAAGGCACAATGCCGACTCAAGTACAAGAAACTGGCTCTTCTTACTGTCTATGTTTTGAACCATTCCTGTGACACTAGTTATAGATTCCGATGCTTCACTTCATGTTTACTGTATCCCTCTGACCTTCGTATTGACGATGAAACACGGAAATTGCATCGGAATTAAATACAAATGGCACAATGCGAATTAAGTACAAAAAGACTGACTCTTTTTACTGTCTATGTTTTGAACCATTCTTGTGACACTAGTTATAGATTCCGATGCTTCACTTCACGTTTACTGTATCCAGCTGACTTTCTTATTGACGATGAAAAACAGAAATTGCATCGGAATTATATACAAAAGGCACAATGCCGACTTAAGTACAAGAAGACTGACTCTTCTACCCTTCTATGTATTGAACGATTCCTGTGACACTAGTTATAGATTCCGATGCTTCACTTCAGGTTTACTGTATCCGTCTGACCTTCTTATTGACGATAAAACACAGAAAATTCATCGGAATTAAATACGAAAGGCACAATGTCGACTCAAGTACAAGAGGACTGACTCTTCTTACTGTCTATGTTTTGAACCATTCCTTTGACACTAGTTATAGATTCCGATGCTTCACTTCATGTTTACTGTATCCCTCTGACCTTCGTATTGACGATGAAACACAGAAATTGCATCGGAATTAAATACAAATGGCACAATGCCGACTTAAGTACAAAAAGACTGACTCTTTTTACTGTCTATGTTTTGAACCATTCTTGTGACACTCGTTATAGATTCCGATGCTTCACTTCAGATTTGCTGTATCCCTCTGACCTTCTTATTGACGATGAAACATAGAAATTGCATCAGAATTAAATACAAAAGGCACAATGCCGACTTAAGTACATGAAGACTGACTCTTCCTACTGCCTATGTTTTGAACAATTCCTGTGACACTAGTTATAGATTCCGATGCTTCACTTCGGGTTTACTGTATCCCTCTGACCTTCTTATTGACGGAGAAACACAGATATTGCATCGGAATGAAATACAAAAGGCAGAATGCCGACTTAAGTACAAGAAGACTGACTCTTCTTACTGTCTATGTTTTGACCCATTGCTGTGACACTAGTTATAAGTTCCGATGCTTCACCTCATTTTTACTGTATCCCTCTGACCTTCTTATTGACGATGAAACACAGAAATTGCATCAGAATTAAATACAAAAAACACAATGCCGACTTAAGTACAAGAAAACTGACTCTTCTTACTGTCTATGTTTGAACCATTCCTTTGACACTAGTTATAAATTCCGATGCTTCACTTCGGGTTAACTGTATCCAGCTGAATTTCTTATTGACGATGAAACACAGAAATTGCATCGGAATTATATACAAAAGGCACAATGCCGACTTAAGTACAAGAAGACTGACTCTTCTTACCTTCTATGTTTTGAACGATTCCTGTGACACTAGTTATAGATTCCGATGCTTCACTTCAGGTATACTGTATCCCTCTGACCTTCTTATTGACGATCAAACACAGAAAATTCATCGGAATTAAATTCGAAAGGCATAATGTCGACTCAAGTACAAGAAGACTGCACCCTCTTACTACCTACGTTTTGAACCATTCCTGTGACACTAGTTATAGATTCCGATGTTTCTCTTCAGGTTTACTGGATCACTCTGACCTTCTTATTGACGATCAAACACAGAAAATTCATCGGAATTAAATACAAAAGGCACAATGCCGGCTCAAGTACAAGAAAACTGGCTCTTCTTACTCTCTATGTTTTGAACCATTCCTGAGACACTAGTCATAGATTCCGATGCTTCACTTCAGGTTTACTGTATCCAGCTGACCTACTTATTGACGATGAAGCACATAAATTGCATCGGAATTAAATACAAAAGCACAATGCCGACTTAAGTACAAATAGACTGACTCTAATAAATGTTTATGCTTTGAACCATTCCTGTGACACTACTTATAGATTCCGATGCTTCACTTAAGGTTTATTGTACCCAGCTGACCATCTTATTGACGATGAAACACAGAAATTGCATCGGAATTAAATACAAAAAACACAATGCCGACTTATGTACAAGAAAACTGACTCTTCTTACGGTCTATGTTTTGAACCATTCCTGTGACACTAGTTATAGATTCCGATGCTTCACTTCAGGTTTACTGTATCCCTCTGACCATCTTATTGACGATGAAACACAGAAATTACATCGGAACTAAATACAAAAGGTACAATGCCGACGTAACTACAAGGAGACTGACTCTTCCTACTGTCTTTGTTTGGAACCATTCCTGTGACACTAGTTATAGATTCCGATGCCTCACTTCATTTTTACTGTATCCCTCTGACCTTCTTATTGACGATGAAACACAGAAATTGCATCGGAATTAAACACAAAAGGCACAATGCCGACGTAAGTACAAGAAGACTGACTCTTCTTTCTGTCTATGATTTGAAAAATTACTGTGACAATAGTTATAGATTCCGATGCTTCACTTCAGGTTTAATGTATCCCTCTGACCTTGGTATTGATGATGAAACACAGATATTGCATCGGAATTAAATACAAAAGGCACAATGCCGACTTAAGTACAAAAAGACTGACTCTTCTCACTGTCTATGTTTTGAACCATTCCTGTGACACTAGTTATAGATTCCGATGCTTCACTTCAGGTTTACTGTATCCCTCTGACCTTCTTATTGACGATGAAACACAGAATTTGCATCGGAATTAAATACAAAAGGCACAATGCCGACTTAAGTACAAGAAAACTGACTCTTCGTACTGTCTATGTTTTGAACCTTTCCTGTGACACTACTTATGGATTACGATGCTTCACTTCAGGTTTACTGTATCTCTGTGACCCTCTAATTGACGATGAAACACAGAAATGGCATCGGAATTAAATACAAAAGGCACAATGTCGACTAAAGTACAAGAAGACTGGCTCTTCTTACTGTCTATGTTTTGAACCATTCCTGCGACACTAGTTATAGATTCCGATTCTTCACTTCTGGTTTTCTGTATCCAACTGACCTTCCTATTGACGAAGAAGCACAGAAATTGCATCGGAATTATATACAAAAAATACAATGCCGACCTAAGTACTAGAAAACTGAAGCTTCTTACTGTCTATGTTTTGAACCATTCCTGTGACACTAGTTATAGATTCCGATGCTTCACTTCGTGTTTACTGTATCCCTCTGACCTTCGTATTGACGATGAAACACAGAAATTGCATCGTTGTTAAATACAAAAGGCACAATGCCGACTCAAGTACAAGAAGACTGGCTCTTCTTACTGTCTATGTTATGAACCATTTCTGTGACACTAGTTATAGATTCCGATGCTTAACTTCAGGTTTACTGTATCCCTCTGACCTTCTTATTGACGACGAAGCACATAAATTGCATCGGAATTTAATACAAAAGGCACAATGCCGACTTAAGTACAAGTAGATTGACTCTACTAACTGCTAATGCTTTGAACCATTCCTGTGACACTACTTACAGATTCCGATGCTATACTTGTGGTTTACTGTATCCAGCAGATCTTTTAATTCACGATGAAACACAGATATTGCATCGGAATTAAATACAAAAAACACAATGCCGACCTAAGTACAAGAAAACTGACTCTGCCTACTGTCATTGTTTTGAACCATTCCTGTGACACTAGTTATAGATTCCGATGCTTCACTTCAGGTTTACTGTATCCCTCTGGCCTTTGTATTGACGATGAAACACAGAAATTGCATCGGAGTTAAATACAAAAGGCACAATTCCGACTCAAGTACAAGAAGACTGGCTCTTCTTACTGTCTATGTTTTGAACCATTCCTGTGACACTAGTTATAGATTCCGATGCTTCACTTCAGGTTTACAGTATCCCTCTGACCTTCTTATTGACGATGAAACACAGAAATTGCATCGGAATTAAATACAAAAGGCACAATGCCGACTTAAGTACAAGAAAACTGACTCCTCTTACTGTCCATGTTTTGAACCTTTCCTGTGGCACTACTTATAGATTCCGATGCTTCACTTCAGGTTTACTGTATCCCTGTGACCCTCTTATTGACGATGAAACACAGAAATTGCATCGGAATTAAATACAAAAGGCATAATGACGACTTAAGTACAAGAGAACTGACTCTTCTTACTGTCAATGTTTGGAACCATTCCTGTGACACTAGTTATAGATTCCGATGCTTCACTTCAGGTTTACTGTATCCCTCTGACCTTCTTATTGACGATTAAACACAGAAATTGCATCGGAATTAAATACAAAAGGCACAATGCCGACTCAAGTACAAGAAGACTGGCTCTTCTTACTGTCCTTGATTTGAACCATTTCTGTGACACTAGTTAATGATTCCGATGCTTCACTTCAGATTTACTGTATAACACTGACCTTCTTATTGACGAAGAAACACAGATATTGCAGCGGAATTAAATACAAAAGTCACAATGCCGACTTAAGTACAAGAAGACTGACTCTTCTTACAGTCTATGTTTTGAACCATTCCTGTGACACTAGTTATAGATTCCGATGCTTCACTTCATGTATACTGTTCCCCTCTGACCTTCGTATTGACGATGAAACACAGAAATTGCATCGGAATTAAATACAAATTGCACAATGCCGACTTAAGTACAAAAAGACTGACTCTTCTTACTGTCTATGATTTGAACCATACCTGTGACACTAGTTATAGATTCCGATGCTTCACTTCAGGATTACTGTATCCAACTGACCTTCTTATTGACGAAGAAGCACAGAAATTGCATCGGAATTAAATACAAAAGGCACAATGATGACGTAAGTACAAGAAGACTGACTCTTCTTACTCTCTATGTTTTGAACCATTCTTGTGACACTAGTTATAGATTCCGATGCTTCACTTCAGTTTTACTGTATCCCTCTGACCTTCTTATTGACGATGAAACATAGAAATTGCATCAGAATTAAATACAAAAGGCTCAATGCCGACTTAAGTACAAGAAGACTGACTCTTCCTACTGCCTATGTTTTGAACCATTCCTGTGACACTAGTTATAGATTCTGATGCTTCACTTCAGGTTTACTGTATCCTTTGACCTTCTTATTGACGATCAAACACATAAATTTTATTAGAATTAAATACAAAAGGATCAATGCCGACTCAAGTAGAAGAAGACTGCTCCTTCTTACTGCCTATGTTTTGAACCATTCCTGTGACACTAGTTATAGATTCCGATGCTTCACTTCAGGTTTACTGTATCCAGCTGACTTTCTTATTGACGATGAAACACAGAAATTGCATCGGAATTATATACACAAGGCACAATGCCGATTTAAGTGCAAGAAGACTGACTCTTCTTACCTTCTATGTATTGAACGATTCCTGTGACACTAGTTATAGATTCCAATGCTTAACTTCAGGTTTACTGCATCCATCTGACCTTACTATTGACGATGAAACACAGAAATTGCATCTTAATTAAATACAAAAGGCACAATGCCGACTTCAGTACAAGAACACCGACTCTTCTTACTGTCTATGGTTTGAATCATTCCTGTGACACTAGTTATAGATTCCGATGCTTCACTTCAGGTTTACTGTATCCCTCTGACCTTCTTATTGACGATCAAACACAGAAAATTCATCGGAATTAAATACGAAAAGCACAATGTCGACTCAAGTACAAGAAGACTGGCTCTTCTTACTGTCTATGTTTTGAACCATTCCTGTGGCACTAGTTATAGATACCGATGCTTCACTTCAGGTTTACTGTATCCAGCTGAGCTGCTTATTGGTGATGAAGCACATAAATTGCATCGGAATTAAATACAAAAGGCACAATGCCAACTTAAGTACAAGAAAACTGACTCTTCTTACTATCCATGTTTTGAACCTTTCCTGTGACACTACTTATAGATTCTGATGCTTCACTTCAGGTTTACTGTATCCCTGTGACCCTCTTATTGACGATGAAACGCAGAAATTGCATCGGTATTAAATACAAAAGGCACAATGCCGACTTAAGTACAAGAAAACTGACTCTTCTTACTGTCAATGTTTGGAACCATTCCTGTGACACTAGTTATAGATTCCGATGCTTCACTTCAGGTTTACTGTATCCCTATGACCTTCTTATTGACGATGAAACACAGAAATTGCATCGGAATTAAATACAAAAGACACAATGCCGACTTAAGTACAAGAAGACTGGCTCTTCTTACTGTCTATGTTTTGAACCATTTCTGTGACACTAGTTAATGATTCCGATGCTTCACTTCAGGTTTACTGTATCCCACTGACCTTCTTATTGATGAAGAAACACAGATATTGCATCGGAATTAATTACAAAAGTCAAAAAGCCCACTTAAGTACAAGAAGACTGACTCTTCTTACTGTCTATGTTTTGACCATTCCTGTGACACTAGTTATAGATTCCGATGCTTCACTTCAGTTTTACTGTATCCCTCTGACCGTCTTATTAACGATGAAACATAGAAATTGCATCAGAATTAAATACAAAAGGCACAATGCCGACTTAAGTACAAGAAGACTGACTCTTCCTACTGCCTATGCTTTGAACCATTCCTGTGACACTAGTTATAGATTCCGATGCTTCACTTTAGGTTTACTGTATCCTTTGACCTTCTTATTGACGATCAAACACATGAATTTCATTAGAATTAAGTACAAAACTATCAATGCCGTCTCAAGTACAAGAAGACTGCTCCTTCTTACTGCCTATGTTTTGAACCATTCCTGTGACACTAGTTATAGATTCCGATGCTTCACTTCAGGTTTACTGTATCCTGCTGACTTTCTTATTGACGATGAAACACAGAAATTGCATCGGAATTATATACAAAAGGCACAATGCCGACTTAAGTACAAGAAGACTGACTCTTCTTACCATCTATGTATTGAACGATTCCTGTGACACTAGTTATAGATTCCGATGCTTCACTTCAGGTTTACTGTATCCCTCTGACCTTATTATTGACGATGAAACACAGAAATTGCATCTTAATTAAATACAAAAGGCACAATGCCGACTTCAGTACAAGAACACTGACTCTTCTTACTGTCTATGTTTTGAACCATTCCTGTGACACTAGTTATAGATGCCGATGCTTCACTTCAGGTTTACTGTATCCAGCTGAGCTGCTTATTGACGATGAAGCACATAAATTGCATCGGAATTAAATACAAAAGTCACAATGCCAACTAACGTACAAGTAGACTGACTCTACTTACTGTTTATGCTTTGAACCATTCCTGTGACACTACTTATAGATTCCGATGCTCCACTTGAGGTTTACTGTATCCCTCTGACCTTCGTATTGACGATGAAACACAGAAATTGCATCGTTGTTAAATACAAAAGGCACAATGCCGACTCAAGTACAAGAAGACTGGCTCTTCTTACTGTCTATGTTATGAACCATTCCTGTGACACTAGTTATAGATTCCGATGCTTCACTTCAGGTTTACTGTATCCCTCTGACCTTCTTATTGACGATGAAGCACATAAATTGCATCGGAATTAAATACAAAAGGCACAATGCCGACTTAAGTACAAAAAGACTGACTCTATTAACTGTTAATGCTTTGAACCATTCCTGTGACCCTACTTATAGATTCCGATGCTTCACTTGAGGTTTACTGTATCCAGCAGACCTTTAAATTGACGATGAAACACCGATATTGCATCGGAATTAAATACAAAAAACACAATGCCGACCTAAGTACAAGAAAACTGACTCTTCTTACTGTCTATGTTTTGAACCATTCCTGTGACACTAGTTATAGATTCCGATGCTTCACCTCAGGTTTACTGTATCCCTCTGGCCTTTGTATTGACGATGAAACACAGAAATTGCATCGGAGTTAAATACAAAAGCACAATGCCGACTCAAGTACAAGAAAACTGGCTCTTCTTACTGTCTATGTTTTGAACCATTCCTGTGACACTAGCTATAGATTCCGATGCTTCCCTTCATGTTTACTGTATCCCTCTGACCTTCGTATTGACGATGAAACACAGAAATTGCATCGGAATTAAATACAAAAGGCACAACGCCGACTTAAGTACAAGAAGACTGACTCTTCCTACTGCCTATGTTTTGAACCATTCCTGTGACACTAGTTATCGATTCCGATGCTTCACTTCAGGTTTACTGTATCCTTTGACCTTCTTATTGACGATCAAACACATAAATTTTATTAGAATTAAATACAAAATGATCAATGCCGACTCAAGTACAAGAAGACTGCTCCTTCTTACTGCTTATGTTTTGAACCATTCCTGTGACACTAGTTATAGATTCCGATGCTTCACTTCACGTTTACTGTATCCAGCTGACTTCCTTATTGACGATGAAACACAGAAATTGCATCGCAATTATATACAAAAGGCACAATGCCGACTTAAGTACAAGAAGACTGACTCTTCTTACCTTCTATGTATTGAACGATTCCTGTGACACTAGTTATAGATTCCGATGCTTCACTTCAGGTTTACTGTATCCCTCTGACCTTATTATTGACGATGAGACACAGAAATTGCATCTTAATTAAATACAAAAGGCACAATGCCGACTTCAGTACAAGAACACTGACTCTTCTTACTGTCTATGGTTTGAACCATTCCTGTGACACTAGTTATAGATTCCTATGCTTCACTTCAGGTTTACTGTATCCCTCTGACCTTCTTATTGACGATCAAACACAGAAAATTAATCGGAATTAAATACGAAAGGCACAATGTCGACTCAAGTACAAGAAGACTGGCTCTTCTTACTGTCTATGTTTTGAACCATTCCTGTAACACTAGTTATAGATACCGATGATTCTCTTCAGGTTTACTGTATCCAGCTGAGCTGCTTATTGGCGACGAAGCACATAAATTTGATCGGAATTAAATACAAAAGGCACAATGCCGACTTAAGTACAAGTAGACTGTCTCTACTTACTGTTTATGCCTTGAACCATTCCTGTGACACTACTTATATATTCCGATGCTTCACTTGAGATTTACTGTATCCAGCAGACCTTCTTATTGACGATGAAACACAGAAATTGCATCGGAATAAAATACAAAAAACACAATGCCAACCTAAGTACAAGAAAACTGAAGCTTCTTACTGTCTATGTTTTGAACCATTCCTGTGACACTAGTTATAGATTCCGATGCTTCACTTCAGGTTTACTGTATCCCTCTGACCTTCATATTGACGATGAAACACAGAAATTGCATCGGAGTTAAATACAAAAGGCACAATGCCGACTCAAGTACAAGAAGACTGGCTCTTCTTACTGTCTATGTTTTGAACCATTCCCGTGACACTAGTTATAGATTCCGATGTTTCACTTCAGGTTTACTGTATCCCTCTGACCTTCTTATTGACGAAGATGCACAGATATTGCATCGGAATGAAATACAAAAGGCATAATGCCGACTTAAGTACAAGAAGACTGACTCTTCTTACTGTCTATGTTTTGCACCATTCCTGTGACACTAGTTATAGATTCCGATCCTTCACTTCAGGTTTACTGTATCCCTCTGGCCTTTGTATTGACGATGAAACACAGAAATTGCATCGGAGTTAAATACAAAAGGCACAATGCCGACTCAAGTACAAGAAAACTGGCTCTTCTTACTGTCTATGTTTTGAACCATTCCTGTGACACTAGTTATAGATTCCGATGCTTCACTTCATGTTTACTGTATCCCTCTGACCTTCGTATTGACGATGAAACACAG
This sequence comes from Schistocerca piceifrons, assembly GCF_021461385.2. Taxonomy (NCBI): domain Eukaryota; kingdom Metazoa; phylum Arthropoda; class Insecta; order Orthoptera; family Acrididae; genus Schistocerca; species Schistocerca piceifrons. The sequence continues at coordinate 166,322 of NW_025728142.1, read as the reverse complement.
AAATTGCATCGGAATTAAATACAAATGGCACAATGCCGACTTAAGTACAAAAAGACTGACTCTTTTTACTGTCTATGTTTTGAACCATACTTGTGACACTAGTTATGGATTCCGATGCTTCACTTCAGTTTTACTGTATCCCTCTGACCTTCTTATTGACGATGAAACATAGAAATTGCATCAGAATTAAATACAAAAGGCACAATGCCGACTTAAGTACAAGAAGACTGACTCTTCCTACTGCCTATGTTTTGAACCATTCCTGTGACACTAGTTATAGATTCCGATGCTTCACTTCAGGTTTACTGTATCCTTTGACCTTCTTATTGACGATCAAACACATAAATTTTATTAGAATTAAATACAAAATGATCAATGCCGACTCAAGTACAAGAAGACTGCTCCTTCTTACCGCCTATGTTTTGAACCATTCCTGTGACACTAGTTATAGATTCCGATGCTTCACTTCACGTTTACTGTATCCAGCTGACTTCCTTATTGACGATGAAACACAGAAATTGCATCGGAATTATATACAAAAGGCACAATGCCGACTTAAGTACAAGTAGACTGACTCAACTTACTGTTTATGCTTTGAACCATTCCTGTGACACTACTTATAGATTCTGATGCTTCACTTGAGGTTTACTGTATCCAGCAGACCTTCTTTTTGACGATGAAACACAGAAATTGCATCGGAATTAAATACAAAAAACAAATGCCGACTTAAGTACAAGAAGACTGACTCTTCTTACTGTCTATGTTTTGAACCATTCCTGTGACACTAGTTATAGATTCCGATGCTTCACTTCAGGTTTACTGTATCCCTCTGACCTTTTTATTGACGATGAAAGACAGAAATTGCATCTTAATGAAATGCAAAAGGCACAATGCCGACTTCAGTACTTGAACACTGACTCTTCTTACTGTCTATGTTTTGAACCATTCCTGTGACACTAGTTATAGATTCCGATGCTTCGCTTCAGGTTTACTGTATCCCTCTGACCTTCTTAGTGACGATCAAACACAGAGAATTCATCGAAATTAAATACTAAAGGCACAATGTCGACTCAAGTACAAGAAGACTGGCTCTTCTTACTGTCTATGTTTTGAACCATTCCTGTGACACTAGTTATAGATACCGATGCTTCACTTCAGGTTTACTGTATCCAGCTGACCTGCTTATTGACGATGAAGCACATAAATTGCATCAGAATTAAATACAAAAGGCACAATGCCGACTTAAGTACAAGAAAACTGACTCTTCTTACTGTCCATGTTTTGAACCTTTCCTGAGACACTACTTATAGATTCCGATGTTTCACTTCAGGTTTACTGTATCCCTGTGACCCTCTTATTGACGATGAAACACAGAAATTGCATCGGAATTAAATACAAAAGGCACAATGCCGACTTAAGTACAAGAAAACTGACTCTTCTTGCTGTCAATGTTTGGAACCATTCCTGTGACACTAGTTATAGATTTCGATGCTTCACTTCAGGTTTACTGTATCCCTCTGACCTTCTTATTGACGATGAAACACAGAAATTGAATCGGAATTAAATACAAAAGGCACAATGCCGACTCAAGTACAAGAAGACTGGCTCTTCTTACTGTCTATGTTTTGAACCATTTCTGTGACACTAGTTAATGATTCCGATGCTTCACTTCAGGTTTACTGTATCCCACTGACCTTCTTATTGACGAAGAAACACAGATATTGCATCGGAATTAAATACAAAAGGCACAATGCCGACATAAGTACAAGAAGACTGACTCTTCTTACTGTCTATGTTTTGAACCATTCTTGTGACACTAGTTATAGATTACGATGCTTCACTTCAGTTTTACTGTATCCCTCTGACTTTCTTATTGACGATGAAACATAGAAATTGCATCAGAATTAAATACAAAAGGCACAATGCCGACTTAAGTACAAGTAGACTGACTCTACTTACTGTTTATGCTTTGAACCATTCCTGTGACACTAGTTATAAATTCCGATGCTTCACTTCAGGTTTACTGTATCCAGCTGACTTTCTTATTGACGATGAAACACAGAAATTGCATCTTAATTAAATACAAAATGCACAATGCCGACTTCAGTACAAGAACACTGACCCTTCTTACTGTCTATGGTTTGAACCATTCCTGTGACACTAGTTATAGATTCTGATGCTTGACTTCAGGTTTACTGTATCCCTCTGACCATCTTATTGACGATTAAACACAGAAAATTCATCGGAATTAAATACGAAAGGCACAATGTCGACTCAAGTACAAGAAGACTGGCTCTTCTAACTGTCTATGACTTGATCCATTCCTGTGACACTTGTTATAGATACCGATGCTTCACTTTAGGTTTACTGTATCCAGCTGAGCTGCTTATTGACGATGAAGCACATAAATTGCATCGGAATTAAATACAAAAGGCACAATGCCGAACCTAGGTACAAGTAGACTGACTTAACTTACTGTTTATGCTTTGAACCATTCCTGTGACACTACTTATAGATTCCGATGCTTCACTTGAGGTTTACTGTATCCAGCAGACCTTCTTATTGACGATGAAACGCAGAAAATGCATCGGAATTAAATACAAAAAACCAATGCCGACCTAAGTACAAGAAAACTGAAGCTTCCTATTGTCTATGTTTTGAACCATTCCTGTGACACTAGTTATAGATTCCGATGCATCACTTCAGGTTTACTGTATCCCTCTGACCTTCGTATTGACGATGAAACACAGAAATTGCATGGTTGTTAAAAACAAAAGGCACAATGCCGACTCAAGTACAAGAAGACTGGCTCTTCTTACTGTCTATGTTTTGTACCATTCCTGTGACACTAGTTATAGATTCCGATGCTTCACTTCAGGTTTACTGTATCCCTTTGACCTTCGTATTGACGATGAAACACAGAAATTGCATCGGAGTTAAATACAAAAGGCACAATGCCGACTCAAGTACAAGAAGACTGGCTCTTCTTACTGTCTATGTTTTGTACCATTCCTGTGACACCAGTTATAGATTCCGATTCTTCACTTCAATTTTACTGTATCTCTCTGAGCTTCTTATTGACGAAGAAACACAGATATTGCATCGGAATGAAATACAAAAGGCACAATGCCGACATAAGTACAAGCAGACTGACTCTTCTTACTGTCTATGTTTTGAACCATTCCTGTGACACTAGTTATAAATTCCGATGCTTCACTTCATTTTTACTGTATCCCTCTGACCTTCATATTGACGATGAAACACAGAAATTGTATCGGAATTAAGTACAAAAAACACAATGCCAACATAAGTTCAAGTAAACTGACTCTTCTTACTGTGTATGTATGAACCATACCTGTGACACTAGTTATAGATTCCGATGCTTCACTTCAGGTTTTCTGTATCCCTCTGACCTTCTTATTGACGAAGAAACACAGAAATTGCATCGGAATTAAATACAAAAGGCTCAATGCCGACTTAAGTACAAGCAGACTGACTCTTCCTACTGTCTATGTTTTGAACCTATCCTGTGACACTAGTTATAGATTCCGATGCTTCACTTCAGGTTTACTGTATCCCTCTGACCTTCTTTTTCACAATAAAAAACAGAAATTGCATCGGAATTAAATACAAAAGGAACAATGCCGACTCAAGTACAAGAAGGCTGGCTCTTCTTACTGGCTATGTTTTGAACCATTCCTGTGACACTAGTTATAGATTTCGATGCTTCACTTCAGGTTTACTGTATCCCTCTGACCTTCTTATTAACGATCAAACACAGAAAATTCATCGGAATTATATACAAAAGGCACAATGCCGACTTCAGTACAAGAACACTGACTCTTTTTACTGTCAATGGTTTGAACCATTCCTGTGACACTACTTATAGATTCCGATGCTTCTCTTCAGGTTTACATGATCCCTCTGGCCTTCTTATGGACGATCAAACACAGAAAATTCATCGGATTTAAATACAAAAGGCACAATGCCGACTCAAGAAGAAGAAGGCTGGCTCTTCTTACTGGCTATGTTTTGAACCATTCCTGTGACACTAGTTATAGATTCCGATGCTTCACTTCAGGTTTACTGTATGCCTCTGACCTTCGTATTGACGATGAAACACAGAAATTGCATCGGAATTAAATTCAAAAGGCTCAATGCCGACTCAAGTACAAGAAGACTGGCTCCTCTTACTGTCTATGTTTTGAACCATTCCTGTGACACTAGTTATAGATTCCGACGCTTCACTTCAGGTTTGCTGTATCCCTCTGACCTTCTTATCGACGAAGAAACACAGATATTGCATCGGAATTAAATCCAAAAGGCACAATGCGAACTTAAGTGCAAGAAGACTGACTCTTCTTACTGTCTATGTTTTGAACCATTCCTGTGTCACTAGTTATAGATTCCGATGCTTCACTTCAGGTTTACTGTATCCCTCCGACCTTCGTATTGACGATAAAACACAGAAATTGCATCGAAATTATATACAAAAGGCTCAATGCCGTCTTAAGTACAAAAAGTCTGACTCTTCTAACTGTCTATGTTTTGAACCATTAATGTGACACTAGTGACAGATTCCGTGCTTCACTTCAGGTTTGCTGTATCCCTTTGACTTCTTATTGACGATGAAACACAGAAATTGCATCTCAACTAAATACAAAAGGCACAATGCGAACTCAGGTACATGAAGACTGACTCTTCTTACTGTCTATGTTTTGAACCATTCCTGTGTCACTAGTTATAGATTCCGATGCTTCACTTCAGGTTTACTGTATCCGTCGGACCTTCTTATTGACGATGAAACATAGAAATTGCATCAGAATTCAATACAAAAGGCATAATGCCGACTTAAGTACAAGAAGGCTGACTCTTCCTACTGTCTATGTTTTGAACCATTCCTGTGACACTAGTTGTAAATTCCGAAACTTCACTTCAGGTTTGCTGTATCCCTTGACCTACTTATTGACGATCAAACACAGAAATTTCATCAGAATTAAATACAAAGGAACAATGCCGACTCAAGTACCCGAAGACTGCTCCTTCTTACTGCCTATGTTTTGAACCATTCCTATGACACTAGTTATAGAGTCCGAAGATTCACTTCAGGTTTAGTGTCTCCAGCTGACCTTCTTATTGACGATGAAACACAGAAATTGCATCGGAATTATATACAAAAGGCACAATGCCGACTTAAGTACAAGAAGACTGACTCTACTTACTGTCTAAGGTTTGAACCATTCCTGTGACACTAGTTATAGATTCCGATGCTTCACTTCAGGTTTACTGTATCCCTCTGACCTTATTATTGACGATGAAGCACAGAAATTGCATAGGAAGTAAATACAAATTGCACAATGCCGACTTCAGTATAAGAACACTGACTCCTCTTACTGTCTATGGTATGAACCATTCCTGTGACACTAGTGATAGATTCCGATCCTTCACTTCAGGTTTACTGTATCCCTCTGACCTTCTTGATGACGATCAAACACTGAAAATTTATCGGAATTAAGTACAAAAGGCACAATGCCGACTCAAGTACAAGAAGACTGGCTCTTCTTACTCTCTATGTTTTGAACCATTCCTGTGACATTAGTTATAGATTCCGATGCTTCACTTCAGGTTTACTGTATCCAGCTGACCTGCTTATTGACGATGATGCACATAAATTGCATCGGAATTAAATACAAAAGGCACAATGCCGACTTAAGTACAAGTAGACTGCTTCTACTTACTGTTTATGCTTTGAACCATTCCTGTGACACTACTTATAGATTCCGATGCTTCACTTGGAGTTTACTGTATCCAGCAGACCTTCTTATAGACGATGAAACACAGAAATTGCATTGGAATTAAATACAAAAAACACAATGCCGACCTAAGTACAAGAAAACTGAAGCTTCTTACTGTCTATGTTTTGAACCATTCCTGTGACACTAGTTATAGATTCCGATGCTTCACTTCAGGTTTACTGTATCCCTATGACCTTCGTATTGACGATGAAACACAGAAATTGCATCGTTGTTAAATACAAAGCGCACAATGCCGACTCAAGTACAAGAAGACTGGCTCTTCTTACTGTCTATGTGTTGAACCGTTCCTGTGACACCAGTTATAGATTCCGATGCTTCACTTCAGGTTTACTGTATCCCTCTGACCTTCTTATTGACGAAGATGCACAGATATTGCATCGGAATGAAATACAAAAGGCACATTGCCGACTTAAGTACAAGAAGACTGACTTTTCTTACTGTCTATGTTTTGAACCATTCTTGTGACACTAGTTATAAATTCCGATGCTTCACTTCATTTTTACTGTATCCCTCTGACCTTCTTATTGACGATGAAACACAGAAATTGCATCGGAATTAAATACAAAAAACACAATGCCGACTTAAATACAAGAAAACTGACTCATCTTACTGTCTATGTTTGAAACATACCTGTGACACCAGTTATAGATTCCGATTCTTCACTTCAATTTTACTGTTTCCCTCTGACCTTCTTATTGACGAAGAAACACAGATATTGAATCGGAATGAAATACAAAAGGCACAATGCCGACATAAGTACAAGCAGACTGACTCTTCTTACTGTCTATGTTTTGAACCACTCCTGTGACACTAGTTATAAATTCCGATGCTTCTCTTCATTTTTACTGTATCCCTCTGACCTTCTTATTGACGATGAAACACAGAAATTGTATCGGAATTTAGTACAAAAAACACAATGCCGACATAAGTTCAAGTAAACTGACTCTTCTTACTGTGTATGTATGAACCATACCTGTGACACTAGTTATAGATTCCGATGCTTCACTTCAGAATTTCTGTATCCCTCTGACCATCTTATTGACGATGAAACACAGAAATTGCATCGGAAATAAATACAAAAGGCTCAATGCCGACTTAAGTACAAAAAGACTGACTCTTCCTACTGTCTATGTTTTGAACCTATCCTGTGACACTAGTTATAGATTCCGATGCTTCACTTCAGGTTTACTGTATCCCTCTGACCTTCTTTTTCACAATGAAAAACAGAAATTGCATCGGAATTAAATACAAAAGGCACAATGCCGACTTAAGTACAAGAAGGCTGGCTCTTCTTACTGGCTATGTTTTGAACCTTTCCTGTGACACTAGTTATAGATTCCGATGCTTCACTTCAGGTTTATTGTATCCCTCTGACCATCTTATTGACGATTAAACACAGAAAATTCATCGGAATTATATACAAAAGGCACAATGCCGACTTCAGTACAAGAACACTGACTCTTCTTACTGTCAATAGTTTGAACCATTCCTGTGACACTACTTATAGATTCCGATGTTTCTCTTCAGGTTTACTGGATCCCTCTGACCTTCTTATGGACGATCAAACACAGAAAATTCATCGGATTTAAATACAAAAGGCACAATGCCGACTCAAGAAGAAGATGGCTGGCTCTTCTTACTGGCTATGTTTTGAACCATTCCTGTGACACTAGTTATAGATTCCGATGCTTCACATCAGGTTTACTGTATCCCTCTGACCTTATTATTGACGATGAAGCACAGAAATTGCATAGGAAGTAAATACAAAATGCACAATGCCGACTTCAGTATAGGAACACTGACTCCTCTTACTGTCTATGGTATGAACCATTCCTGTGACACTAGTTATAGATTCCGATGCTTCACTTCAGGTTTACTGTATCCCTCTGACCTTCTTATTGACGATCAAACACAGAAAATTTATCGGAATTAAATACAAAAGGCACAATGCCGAGTCAAGTACAAGAAGACTGGCTCTTCTTACTCTCTATGTTTTGAACCATTCCTGTGACACTAGTTATAGATTCCGATGCTTCACTTCAGGTTTACTGTATCCAGCTGACCTGCTTATTGACGATGATGCACATAATTTGCATCGGAATTAAATACAAAAGGCACAGTGCCGACTTAAGTACAAGTAGACTGATTCTACTTACTGTTTATGCTTTGAACCATTCCTGTGACACTACTTATAGATTCCGATGCTTCACTTGAGGTTTACTGTATCCAGCAGACCTTCTTATTGACGATGAAACACAGAAATTGCATCGGAGTTTAATACAAAAAACACAATGCCGACCTAAGTACAAGAAAACTGAAGCTTCTTACTGTCTATGTTTTGAACCATTCCTGTGACACTAGTTATAGATTCCGATGCTTCACTTCAGGTTTACTGTATCCCTATGACCTTCGTATTGACGATGAAACACAGAAATTGCATCGTTGTTAAATACAAAGCGCACAATGCCGACTCAAGTACAAGAAGACTGGCTCTTCTTACTGTCTATGTGTTGAACCGTTCCTGTGACACCAGTTATAGATTCCGATGCTTCACTTCAGGTTTACTGTATCCCTATGACCTTCGTATTGACGATGAAACACAGAAAATGCATCGTTGTTAAATACAAATCGCACAATGCCGACTCAAGTACAAGAAGACTGGCTCTTCTTACTTTCTATGTGTTGAACCGTTCGTTAGACACCAGCTATAGATTCCGAGGCTTTACTTCAGGTTTACTGTATCCCTCTGACCGTCTTATCGACGATGAAAAACAGAAATTGCATCGGAATTACATACAAAAGGCACAATGCCGACTTAAGTACAAGAAGGCTGGCTCTTCTTACTGGCTATGTTTTGAACCATCCCTGTGACACTGGTAATAGATACCGATGCTTCACTTGAGGTTTACTGTATCCAGCAGACCTACTTATTGACGATGAAACACAGAAATTGCATCGGAGTTAAATACAAAAAACACAATGCCGACCTAAGTACAAGAAAAGTGAAGCTTCTTACTGTCTATGTTTTGAACCATTCCTGTGACACTAGTTATAGATTCCGATGCTTCACTTCAGGTTTACTGTATCCCTATGCCCTTCGTATTAACGATGAAACACAGAAATTGCATCGTTGTTAAATACAAAGCGCACAATTCCTACTAAAGTACAAGAAGACTGGCTCTTCTTACTGTCTATGTGTTGAACCGTTCCTGTGACACCAGTTATAGGTTCCGATGCTTCACTTCAGGTTTACTGTATCCCTATGACCTTCGTATTGACGATGAAACACAGAAAATGCATCGTTGTTAAATACAAAGCGCACAATGCCGACTCAAGTACAAGAAGACTGGCTCTTCTTACTGTGTATGTGTTGAACCGTTCGTGTGACACAATTATAGATTCCGATGCTTCACTTCAGGTTTACTGTATCCCTCTGACCTTCTTTTTCACAATGAAAAACAGAAATTGCATCTGAATTAAATACAAAAGGCACAATGCCGACTTAAGTACAAGAAGGCTGGCTCTTCTTACTGGCTATGCTTTGAACCATTCCTGTGACACTAGTTATAGATTCCGATGCTTCACTTCAGGTTAATTGTATCCCTCTGACCATCTTATTGACGATCAAACACAGAAAATTCATCGGAATTATATACAAAAGGCACAATGCCGACTTCAGTACAAGAACACTGACTCTTCTTACTGTCTATGTTTTGAACCATTCCTGTGACACTAGTTATAGATTCCGATGCTTCACTTCAGGTTTACTGTATCCCTCTGACCTTATTATTGACGATGAAAGACAGAAATTGCATCTTAATGAAATACAAAAGGCACAATACCGACTTCAGTACTTGAACACTGACTCTTCTTACTGTCTATGTTTTGAACCATTCCTGTGACAGTAGTTATAGATTCCGATGCTTCACTTCAGGTTTACTGTATCCCTCTGACTTTCTTATTGACGATGAAACATAGAAATTGCATCAGAATTAAATACAAAAGGCACAATGCCGACTTAAGTACAAGTAGACTGACTCTACTTACTGTTTATGCTTTGAACCATTCCTGTGACACTAGTTATAAATTCCGATGCTTCACTTCAGGTTTACTGTATCCAGCTGACTTTCTTATTGACGATGAAACACAGAAATTGCATCGGAATAATATACAAAAGGCACAATGCCGACTTAAGTACAAGAAGACTGACTCTTCATACCTTCCATCTTTTGAACAATTCCTGTGACACTAGTTATAGATTCCGATGCTTCACTTCAGGTTTACTGTATCCCTCTGACCTTAGTATTGACGATGAAACACAGAAATTGCATCTTAATTAAATACAAAAGGCACAATGCCGACTTCAGTACAAGAACACTGACTCTTCTTACTGTCTATGGTTTGAACCATTCCTGTGACACTAGTTATAGATTCCAATGCTTGACTTCAGGTTTACTGTATCCCTCTGACCATCTTATTGACGATCAAACACAGAAAATTCATCGGTATTAAATACGAAACGCACAATGTCGACTCAAGTACAAGAAGACTGGCTCTTCTAACTGTCTATGATTTGATCCATTCCTGTGACACTAGTTATAGATACCGATGCTTCACTTCAGGTTTACTGTATCCAGCTGAGCTGCTTATTGACGATGAAGCACATAAATTTCATCGGAATTAAATACAAAAGGCACAATGCCGAACCTAGGTACAAGTAGACTGACTTAACTTACTGTTTATGCTTTGAGCCATTCCTGTGACACTACTTATAGATTCCGATGCTTCACTTGAGGTTAACTGTATCCAGCAGACCTTCTTATTGACGATGAAACACAGAAAATGCAAGGGAATTAAATACAAAAAACCAATGCCGACCTAAGTACAAGAAAACTGAAGCTTCCTATTGTCTATGTTTTGAACCATTCCTGTGACACTAGTTATAGATTCCGATGCATCACTTCAGGTTTACTGTATCCCTCTGACCTTCGTATTGACGATGAAACACAGACATTGCATCGTTGTTAAATACAAAAGGCACAATGCACACTCAAGTACAAGAAGACTGGCTCTTCTTACTGTCTATGTTTTGAACCATTCCTGTGACACTAGTTATAGATTCCGATGCTTCACTTCAGGTTTACTGTATCCCTTTGACCTTCGTATTGACGATGAAACACAGAAATTGCATCGGAGTTAAATACAAAAGGCACAATGCCGACTCAAGTACAAGAAGACTGGCTCTTCTTACTGTCTATGTTTTGAACCATTCCTGTGACACCAGTTATAGATTCCGATTCTTCACTTCAATTTTACTGTATCTCTCTGAGCTTCTTATTGACGAAGAAACACAGATATTGCATCGGAATGAAATACAAAAGGCACAATGCCGACATAAGTACAAGCAGACTGACTCTTCTTACTGTCTTTGTTTTGAACCATTCCTGTGACACTAGTTATAAATTCCGATGCTTCACTTCATTTTTACTGTATCCCTCTGACCTTCATATAGACGATGAAACATAGAAATTGTATCTGAATTAAGTACAAAAAACACAATGCCAACATAAGTTCAAGTAAACTGAGTCTTCTTACTGTGTATGTATGAACCATACCTGTGACACTAGTTATAGATTCCGATGCTTCACTTCAGGTTTTCTGTATCCCTCTGACCTTCTTATTGACGATGAAACACAGAAATTGCATCGGAATTAAATACAAAATGCTCAATGCCGACTTAAGTACAAGAAGACTGACTCTTCCTACTGTCTATGTTTTGAACCTATCCTGTGACACTAGTTATAGATTCCAATGCTTCACTTCAGGTTTACTGTATCCCTCTGACCTTCTTTTTCACAATGAAAAACAGAAATTGCATCGGAATTAAATACAAAAGGCACAATGCCGACTCAAGTACAAGAAGGCTGGCTCTTCTTACTGGCTATGTTTTGAACCATTCCTGTGACACTAGTTATAGATTCCGATGCTTCACTTCAGGTTTACTGTATCCCTCTGACCTTCTTATTGACGATCAAACACAGAAAATTCATCGGAATTATATACAAAAGGCACAATGCCGACTTCAGTACAAGAACACTGACTCTTTTTACTGTCAATGGTTTGAACCATTCCTGTGACACTACTTATAGATTCCGATGCTTCTCTTCAGGTTTACATGATCCCTCTGACCTTCTTATGGACGATCAAACACAGAAAATTCATCGGATTTAAATAGAAAAGGCACAATGCCGACTCAAGAAGAAGAAGGCTGGCTCTTCTTACTGGCTATGTTTTGAACCATTCCTGTGACACTACTTATAGATTCCGATGCTTCACTTCAGGTTTACTGTATGCCTCTGACCTTCGTATTGACGATGAAACACAGAAATTGCATCGGACTTAAATACAAAGGAACAATGCCGACTCAAGTACCCGAAGACTGCTCCTTCTTACTGCCTATGTTTTGAACCATTCCTATGACACTAGTTATAGATTCCGAAGATTCACTTCAGGTTTACTGTCTCCAGCTGACCTTCTTATTGACGATGAAACACAGAAATTGCATCGGAATTATATACAAAAGGCACAATGCCGACTTAAGTACAAGAAGACAGACTCTACTTACTGTCTATGGTTTGAACCATTCCTGTGACACTAGTTATAGATTCCGATGCTTCACTTCAGGTATACTGTATCCCTCTGACCTTATTATTGACGATGAAGCACAGAAATTGCATAGGAAGTAAATACAAAATGCACAATGCCGACTTCAGTATAAGAACACTGACTCCTCTTACTGTCTATGGTATGAACCATTCCTGTGACACTAGTTATAGATTCCGATGCTTCACTTCAGGTTTACTGTATCCCTCTGACCTTCTTATTGACGATCAAACACTGAAAATTTATCGGAATTAATTACAAAAGGCACCATGCCGACTCAAGTACAAGAAGACTGGCTCATCTTACTCTCTATGTTTTGAACCATTCCTGTGACACTAGTTATAGATTCCGATGCTTCACTTCAGGTTTACTGTATCCAGCTGACCTGCTTATTGACGATGATGCACATAAATTGCATCGGAATTAAATACAAAAGGCACAACGCCGACTTAAGTACAAGTAGACTGATTCTACTTACTGTTTATGCTTTGAACCATTCCTGTGACACTACTTATAGATTCCGATGCTTCACTTGGTGTTTACTGTATCCAGCAGACCTTCTTATTGACGATGAAACACAGAAATTGCATTGGAATTAAATACAAAAAACACAATGCCGACCTAAGTACAAGAAAACTGAAGCTTCTTACTGTCTATGTTTTGAACCATTCCTGTGATACTAGTTATAGATTCCGATGCTTCACTTCAGGTTTACTGTATCCCTATGACCTTCGTATTGACGATGAAACACAGAGATTGCATCGTTGTTAAATACAAAGCGCACAATGCCGACACAAGTACAAGAAGACTGGCTCTTCTTACTGCCTATGTGTTGAACCGTTCCTGTGACACCAGTTATAGGTTCCGATGCTTCACTTCAGGTTTACTGTATCCCTCTGACCTTCTTATTGACGAAGAAACACAGATATTGCATCGGAATGAAATACAAAAGGCACATTGCCGACTTAAGTACAAGAAGACTGACTTTTCTTACTGTCTATGTTTTAAACCATTCTTGTGACACTAGTTATAAATTCCGATGCTTCACTTCATTTTTACTGTATCCCTCTGACCTTCTTATTGACGATGAAACACAGAAATTGCATCGGAATTAAATACAAAAAACACAATGCCGACTTAAATACAAGAAAACTGACTCATCTTACTGTCTTTGTTTGAAACATAGCTGTGACACCAGTTATAGATTCCGATTCTTCACTTCAATTTTACTGTATCCCTCTGACCTTCTTATTGACGAAGAAACACAGATATTGCATCGGAATGAAATACAAAAGGCTCAATGCCGACTTATGTACAAGAAGACTGACTCTTCCTACTGTCTATGTTTTGAACCTATCCTGTGACACTAGGTATAGATTCCGATGCTTCACTTCAGGTTTACTGTATCCCTCTGACCTTCTTTTTCACAATGAAACACAGAAATTCCATCGGAATTAAATACAAAAGGCACAATGCCGACTTAAGTACAAGAAGGCTGGCTCTTCTTACTGGCTATGTTTTGAACCATTCCTGTGACACTAGTTATAGATTCCGATGCTTCACTTCAGGTTTATTGTATCCCTCTGACCATCTTATTGACGATCAAACACAGAAAATTCATCGGAATTATATACAAAAGCCACAATGCCGACTTCAGTACAAGAACACTGACTCTTCTTACTGTCAATGGTTTGAACCATTCCTGTGACACTACTTATAGATTCCGATGCTTCTCTTCAGGTTTACTGGATACCTCTGACCTTCTTATGGACGATCAAACACAGAAAATTCATCGGATTTAAAAACAAAAGGCACAATGCCGACTTAAGAAGAAGATGGCTGGCTCTTCTTACTGGCTATGTTTTGAACCATTCCTGTGACACTAGTTATAGATTCCGATGCTTCACATCAGGTTTACTGTATCCCTCTTACCTTATTATTGACGATGAAGCACAGAAATTGCATAGGAAGTAAATACAAAATGCACAATGCCGACTTCAGTATAAGAACACTGACTCCTCTTACTGTCTATGGTATGAACCATTCCTGTGACACTAGTTATAGATTCCGATGCTTCACTTCAGGTTTACTGTATCCCTCTGACCTTCTTATTGACGATCAAACACAGAAAATTTATCGGAATTAAATACAAAAGGCACAATGCCGAATCAAGTACAAGAAGACTGGCTCTTCTTACTCTCTATGTTTTGAACCATACCTGTGAGACTAGTTATAGATTCCGATGCTTCACTTCAGTTTTACTGTATCCCTATGATCTTCGTATTGACGATGAAACACAGAAAATGCATCGTTGTTAAATACAAAGCGCACAATGCCGACTCAAGTACAAGAAGACTGGCACTTCTTACTGTCTATGTGTTGAACCGTTCGTGTGACACCAGTTATAGATTCCGAGGCTTTACTTCAGGTTTACTGTATCCCTCTGACCGTCTTATTGACGATGAAAAACAGAAATTGCATCGGAATTAAATACAAAAGGCACAATGCCGACTTAAGTACAAGAAGGCTGGCTCTTCTTACTGGCTATGCTTTGAACCATTCCTGTGACACTAGTTATAGATTCCGATGCTTCACTTGAGGTTTACTGTATCCAGCAGACCTTCTTATTGACGATGAAACACAGAAATTGCATCGGAGTTAAATACAAAAAACACAATGCCGACCTCAGTACAAGAAAACTGAAGCTTCTAACTGTCTATGTTTTGAACCATTCCTGTGACACTAGTTATAGATTCCGATGCTTCACTTCAGGTTTACTGTATCCCTATGCCCTTCGTATTTACGATGAAACACAGAAATTGCATCGTTGTTAAATACAAAGCGCACAATGCCTACTCAAGTACAACAAGACTGGCTCTTCTTACTGTCTATGTGTAGAACCGTTCCTGTGACACCAGTTATAGATTCCGATGCTTCACTTCAGGTTTACTGTATCCCTATGACCTTCGTATTGACGATGAAACACAGAAAATGCATCGTTGTTAAATACAAAGCGCACAATGCCGTCTCAAGTACAAGAAGACTGGCTCTTCTTACTGTCTATGTGTTGAACCGTTCGTGTGACACTAGTTATAGATTCCGATGCTTCACTTCAGGTTTACTGTATCCCTCTGACCTTCTTTTTCACAATGAAAAACAGAAATTGCATCGGAATTAAATACAAAAGGCACAATGCCGACTTATGTACAAGAAGGCTGGCTCTTCTTACTGGCTATGCTTTGAACCATTCCTGTGACACTAGTTATAGATTCCGATGCTTCACTTCAGGTTAATTGTATCCCTCTGACCATCTTATTGACGATCAAACACAGAAAATTCATCGGAATTATATACAAAAGGCACAATGCCGACTTCAGTACAAGAACACTGACTCTTCTTACTGTCAATGGTTTGAACCATTCCTGTGACACTACTAATAGATTCCGATGCTTCTCTTCAGGTTTACTGGATCCCTCTGACCTTCTTATGGACGATCAAACACAGAAAATTCATCGGATTTAAATACAAAAGGCACAATGCTGACTCAAGAAGAAGATGGCTGGCTCTTCTTACTGGCTATGTTTTGAAACATTCCTGTGACACTAGTTTTAGATTCCGATGCTTCACATCAGGTTTACTGTATCCCTCTGACCTAATTATTGACGATGAAGCACAGATATTGCATAGGAAGTAAATACAAAATGCACAATGCCGACTTCAGTATAAGAACACTGACTCCTCTTACTGTCTATGGTATGAACCATTCCTGTGACACTAGTTATAGATTCCGATGCTTCACTTCAGGTTTACTGTATCCCTCTGACCTTCTTATTGACGATCAAACACAGAAAAGTTATCGGAATTAAATACAAAAGGCACAATCCCGAATCAAGTACAAGAAGACTGGCTCTTCTTACTCTCTATGTTTTGAACCATTCCTGTGACACTAGTTATAGATTCCGATGCTTCACTTCAGGTTTACTGTATCCAGCTGACCTGCTTATTGACGATGATGCACATAAATTGCATCGGAATTAAATACAAAAGGCACAGTGCCGACTTAAGTACAAGTAGACTGATTCTACTTACTGTTTATGCTTTGAACCATTCCTGTGACACTACTTATAGATTCCGATGCTTCACTTGAGGTTTACTGTATCCAGCAGACCTTCTTATTGACGATGAAACACAGAAATTGCATCGGAGTTAAATACAAAAAACACAATGCCGACGTAAGTACAAGAAAACTGAAGCTTCTTACTGTCTATGTTTTGAACCATTCCTGTGACACTAGTTATAGATTCCGATGCTTCACTTCAGGTTTACTGTATCCCTATGACCTTCGTATTGACGATGTAACACAGAAATTGCATCGTTGTTAAATACAAAGCGCACAATCCCGACTCAAGTACAAGAAGACTGGCTCTTCTTACTGTCTATGTGTTGAACCGTTCCTGTGACACCAGTTATAGATTCCGATGCTTCACTTCAGGTTTACTGTATCCCTATGACCTTCGTAGTGACGATGAAACACAGAAAATGCATCGTTGTTAAATACAAAGCGCACAATGCCGACTCAAGTACAAGAAGACTGGCTCTTCTTACTGTCTATGTTTTGAACCATTCCTGTGACACCAGTTATAGATTCCGATTCTTCACTTCAATTTTACTGTATCCCTCTGACCTTCTTATTGACGAAGAAACACAGATAATGCATCGGAATGAAATACAAAAGGCACAATGCCGACATAAGTACAAGCAGACTGACTCTTCTTACTGTCTACGTTTTGAACCATTCCTGTGACACTAGTGACAGATTCCGTGCTTCACTTCAGGTTTACTGTATCCCTTTGACTTCTTATTGACGATGAAGCACAGAAATTGCATCTCAACTAAATACAAAAGGCACAATGCGAACTTAAGTACATGAAGACTAACTCTTCTTACTGTCTATGTTTTGAACCATTCCTGTGTCACTAGTTATAGATTCCGATGCTTCACTTTAGGTTTACTGTATCCCTCTGACCTTCTTATTGCCGATGAAACATAGAAATTGCATCAGAATTCAATACAAAAGGCATAATGCGGACTTAAGTACAAGAAGGCTGACTCTTCCTACTGTCTATGTTTTGAACCATTCCTGTGACAATAGTTATTAATTCCGATACTTCACTTCACGTTTACTGTATCCCTTGACCTACTTATTGACGATCAAACACAGAAATTTCATCAGAATTAAATACAAAGGAACAATGCCGACTCAAGTACAAGAAGACTAATCCTTCTTACTGCCTATGTTTTGAACCATTCCTGTGACACTAGTTATAGAGTCCGAAGATTCACTTCAGATTTACTGTCTCCAGCTGACCTACTTATTGACGATGAAACACTGAAATTGCATCGGAATTATATAGAAAAGGCACAATGCCGACTTAAGTACAAGAACACTGACTCTACTTACTGTCTATGGTTTGAACCATTCCTGTGACACTAGTTATAGATTCCGATGCTTCACTTCAGGTTTACTGTATCCCTCTAACCTTATTATTGAAGATGAAGCACTGAAATTGCATAGGAAGTAAATACAAAATGCACAATGCCGATTTCAGTATAAGAACACTGACTCCTCTTACTGCCTATGGTATGAACCATTCCTGTGACACTAGTTATAGATTAAGATGCTTCACTTCAGGATTACTGTATCCCTCTGACCTTCTTATTGACGATCAAACACAGAAAATTTATCGGAATTAAATACAAAAGGCACAATGCCGACTCAAGTACAAGAAGACTGGCTCTTCTTACACTCTATGTTTTGAACCATTCCTGTGACACTAGTTATAGATTCCGATGCTTCACTTCAGGTTTACTGTATCCAGCTGACATGCTTATTGACGATGATGCACATAAATTGCATCGGAATTAAATACAAAAGGCACAATGCCGACTTAAGTACAAGTAGACTGATTCTACTTACTGTTTATGCTTTGAACCATTCCTGTGACACTACTTATAGATTCCGATGCTTCACTTGAGGCTTACTGTATCCCTCTGACCTTCGTATTGACGATGAAACACAGAAATTGCATCGGAATTAAATTCAAAAGGCTCAATGCCGACTCAAGTACAAGAAGACTGGCTCCTCTTACTGTCTATGTTTTGAACCATTCCTGTGACACTAGTTATAGATTCCGATGCTTCACTTCAGGTTTACTGTATCCCTCTGACCTTCTTATCGACGAAGAAACACAGATATTGCATCGGAATTAAATCCAAAAGGCACAATGCGAACTTAAGTACATGAAGACTGACTCTTCTTACTGTCTATGTTTTGAACCATTCCTGTGACACTAGTTATAGATTCCGATGCTTCACTTGAGGTTTACTGTATCCCTCTGACCTTCGTATTGACGATGAAACACAGAAACTGCATCGGAATTATATACAAAAGGCTCAATGCCGTCTTAAGTACAAAAAGTCTGACTCTTCTAACTGTCAATGTTTTGAACCATTCCTGTGACACTAGTGCCAGATTCCGTGCTTCACTTCTGGTTTACTGTATCCCTTTGACTTCTTATCGACGATGAAACACAGAAATTGCATCTCAACTAAATACAAAAGGCACAATGCGAACTTAAGTACATGAAGACTGCCTCTTCTTACTGTCTATGTTTTGAACCTTTCCTGTGTCACTAGTTATAGATTCTGATGCTTCACTTCAGGTTTACTGTATCCCTCTGACCTTCTTATTGACGATGAAACATAGAAATTGCATCAGAATTCAATACAAAAGGCATAATGCCGTCTTAAGTACAAGAAGGCTGACTCTTCCTACTGTCTATGTTTTGAACCATTCCTGTGACACTAGTTATAAATTCCGATACTTCCCTTCAGGTTTACCGTATCCCTTGACCTACTTATTGACAATCAAACACAGAAATTTCCTCAGAATTAAATACAAAGGAACAATGCCGACTCAAGTACAAGAAGAATGCTCCTTCTTACTGCCTATGTTTTGAACCATTCCTGTGACACTAGTTATAGATTCCGATGCTTCACTTCAGGTTTACTGTATCCCTCTGACCTTATTATTGACGATGAAGCACAGAAATTGCGTAGGAAGTAAATACAAAATGCACAATGCCGACTTCAGTATAAGAACACTGACTCCTCTTACTGTCTATGGTATGAACCATTCCTGTGACACTAGTTATAGATTCCGATGCTTCACTTCAGGTTTACTGTATCCCTCTGACCTTCATATTGACGATCAAGCACAGAAAATTTTTCGGAATTAAATACAAAAGGCACAATGCCGAATCAAGTACAAGAAGACTGGCTCTTCTTACTCTCTATGTTTTGAACCATTCCTGTGACACTAGTTATAGATTCCGATGCTTCACTTCAGGTTTACTATATCCAGCTGACCTGCTTATTGACGATGATGCACATAAATTGCATCGGAATTAAATACAAAAGGCACAATGCCGACTTAAGTACAGGTAGACTGATTCTACATACTGTTTATGCTTTGAACCATTCCTGTGACACTACTTATAGATTCCGATGCTTCACTTGAGGTTTACTGTATCCAGCAGACCTTCTTATTGACGAAGAAACACAGAAATTGCATCGGAGTTAAATACAAAAAACACATTGCCGACCTATGTACAAGAAAACTGAAGCTTCTTACTGTCTATGTTTTGAACCATTCCTGTGACACTAGTTATAGATTCCGATGCTTCACTTCAGGTTTACTGTATCCCTATGACCTTCGTATTGACGATGAAACACAGAAATTGCATCGTTGTTAAATACAAAGCGCACAATGCCGACTCAAGTACAAGAAGACTGGCTCTTCTTACTGTCTATGTGTTGAACCATTCCTGTGACACCAGTTATAGATTCCGATGCTTCACTTCAGGTTTACTGTATCCCTCTGACCTTCATATTGACGATGAAACACAGAAATTGTATCGGAATTAAGTACAAAAAACTCAATGCCGACATAAGTTCAAGTAAACTGAAGCTTCTTACTGTCTATGTTTTGAACCATTCCTGTGACACTAGTTATAGATTCCGATGCTTCACTTCAGGTTTACTGTATCCCTATGACCTTCGTATTGACGATGAAACACAGAAATTGCATCGTTGTTAAATACAAAAGGCACAATGCCGTCTCAAGTACAAGAAGACTGCCTCTTCTTACTGTCTATGTTTTGAACCATTCCTGTGACACTAGTAATAGATTCCGATGCTTCACTTCAGGTTTACTGTATCCCTCTGACCTTCGTATTGACGATGAAACACAGAAATTGCATCGGAGTTAAATACAAAAGGCACAATGCCGACTCAAGTACAAGAAGACTGGCTCTTCTTACTGTCTATGTTTTGAACCATTCCTGTGACACCAGTTATAGATTCCGATTCTTCACTTCAATTTTACTGTATCCCTCTGACCTTCTTATTGACGAAGAAACACAGATATTGCATCGGAATGAAATACAAAAGGCACAATGCCGACATAAGTACAAGCAGACTGACACTTCTTACTGTCTATGTTTTGAACCATTCCTGTGACACTAGTTATAAATTCCGATGCTTCACTTCATTTTTACTGTATCCCTCTGACCTTCTTATTGACGATGAAACACAGAAATTGTATCGGAATTAAGTACAAAAAACACAATGCCGACATAAGTTCAAGTAAACTGACTCTTCTTACTGTGTATGTATGAACCATACCTGTGACACTAGTTATGGATTCCGATGCTTCACTTCAGGCTTTCTGTATCCCTCTGACCTTCTTATTGACGATGAAACACAGAAATTGCATCGGAATTAGATACAAAAGGCTCAATGCCGACTTAAGTACAAGAAGACTGACTCTTCCTACTGTCTATGTTTTGAACCTCTCCTGTGACGCTAGTTATAGATTCCGATGCTTCACTTCAGGTTTACTGTATCACTCTGACCTTCTCTTTCACAATGAAAAACAGAAATTGCATCGGAATTAAATATAAAAGGCACAATGCCGACTCAAGTACAAGAAGGCTGGCTCTTCTTACTGGCTATGCTTTGAACCATTCCTGTGACACTAGTTATAGATTCCGATGCTTCACTTCAGGTTTACTGTATCCCTCTGACCTTCTTATTGACGATCAAACACAGAAAATTCATCGGAATTATATACAAAAGGCACAATGCCGACTTCAGTACAAGAACACTGACTCTTCTTACTGTCAATGGTTTGAACCATTCCTGTGACACTACTTATGGATTCCGATGCTTCTCTTCAGGTTTACTGGATCCCTCTGACCTTCTTATGGACGATCAAACACAGAAAATTCATCGGATTTAAATACGAAAGGCACAATGCCGACTCAAGAAGAAGAAGGCTGGCTCTTCTTACTGGCTATGTTTTGAACCATTCCTGTGACACTAGTTATAGATTCCGATGCTTCACTTCAGGTTTACTGTATCCTTCTGACCTTCGTATTGACGATGAAACACAGAAATTGCATCGGAATTAAATTCAAAAGGCTCAATGCCGACTCAAGTACAAGAAGACTGGCTCCTCTTACTGTCTATGTTTTGAACCATTCCTGTGCCACTAGTTACAGATTCCGATGCTTCACTTCAGGTTTACTGTATCCCTCTAACCTTCTTATCGACGAAGAAACACAGATATTGCATCGGAATTAAATCCAAAAGGCACAATGCGAACTTAAGTGCAAGAAGAGTCACTCTTCTTACTGTCTATGTTTTGAACCATTCCTGTGTCACTAGTTATAGATTCCGATGCTTCACTTCAGGGTTACTGTATCCCTCTGACCTTCGTATTGACGATAAAACACAGAAATTGCATCGGAATTATATACAAAAGGCTCAATGCCGTCTTAAGTACAAAAAGTCTGACTCTTCTAACTGTCTATGTTTTGAACCATTCCTGTGACACTAGTGACAGATTCCGTGTTTCACTTCAGGTTTACTGTATCCCTTTGACTTCTTATTGACGATGAAACACAGAAATTGCATCTCAACTAAATACAAAAGGCACAATGCGAACTTAAGTACATGACGACTGACTCTTCTTACTGTCTATGTTTGAACCATTCCTGTGTCAGTAGTTCTAGATTCCGATGCTTCACTTCAGGTTTACTGTATCCCTCTGACCTTCTTATTGACGATGAAACATAGATATTGCATCAGAATTCCATACAAAAGGCATAATGCCGACTCAAGTACAAGAAGACTGGCTCTTCTTACTGTCTATCTGTTGAACCGTTCCTGTGACACCAGTTATAGATTCCGATGCTTCACTTCAGGTTTACTGTATCCCTCTGACCTTCGTATTGACGATGAAACACAGAAATTGCATCGGAGTTAAATACAAAAGGCACAGTGCCGACTCAGGTACAAGAAGACTGTCTCTTTTTACTGCCTATGATTTGAACCATTCCTGTGACCCCAGTTATAGATTCCCATGCTTAACTTCAGGTTTACTGTATCCCTCTGACCTTCTTATTGACGAAGAAACACAGATATTGCATCGGAATGAAATACAAAAGGTACAATGCCGACATAAGTACAAGCAGACTGACTCTTCTTACTGTCTTTGTTTTGAACCATTCCTGTGACACCAGTTATAAATTACGATGCTTCACTTCATTTTTACTGTATCCCTCTGACCTTCTTATTGACGATGAAACGCCGAAATTGTATCGGAATTAAGTACAAAAAACACAATGCCGACATAAGTTCAAGTAATCTGACTCTTCTTACTGTGTATGTATGAACCATACCTGTGACACTAGTTATAGATTCTGATGCTTCACTTCAGGTTTTCTGTATCCCTCTGACCTTCTTATTGACGATGAAACACAGAAATTGCATCGGAATTAAATACAAAAGGCTCAATGCCGACTTAAGTACAAGAAGACTGACTCTTCCTACTGTCTATGTTTTGAACCTATCCTGTGACACTAGTTATAGATTACGATGCTTCACTTCAGGTTTACTGTATCCCTCTGACCTTCTTTTTCACAATGAAAAACAGAAATTGCATCGGAACTACATACAAAAGGCACAATGCCGACTTAAGTACAAGAAGGCTGGCTCTTCATACTGGCTATGTTTTGAACCATTAATGTGACACTAGTTATAGATTCCGATGCTTCACTTCAGGTTTACTGTATCCCTCTGACCTTCATATTGACGATCAAACACAGAAAATTCATCGGAATTATATACAAAAGGCACAATGCCGACTTCAGTACAAGAACACTGACTCTTCTCATTGCCAATGGTTTGAACCATTCCTGGGACACTACTTATAGACTCCGATGCTTCTCTTCAGGTTTACTGGATCCCTCTGACCTTCTTATGGACGATCAAACACAGACAATTCATCGGATTTAAATACAAAGGGCACAATGCCGACTCATGAAGAAGAAGGCTGGCTCTTCTTACTGGCTATGTTTTGAACCATTCCTTTGACACTAGTTATAGATTCCGATGCTTCACTTCAGGTTTACTGTATCCCTCTGACCTTCGTATTGACGATGAAACACAGAAATTGCAACGGAATTAAATTCAAAAGGCTCAATGCCGACTCAAGTACAAGAAGACTGGCTCCTCTTACTGTCTATGTTTTGAACTATTCCTGTGACACTAGTTATAGATTCCGATGCTTCACTTCAGGTTTACATTATCCCTCTGACCTTCTTATCGACGAAGAAACACAGATATTGCATCGGAATTAAATCCAAAAGGCACAATGCGAACTTAAGTGCAAGAAGACTGACTCTTCTTACTGTCTATGTTTGAACCATTCCTGTGTCACTAGTTATAGATTCCGATGCTTCACTTCAGGTTTACTGTATCCCTCTGACCTTCGTATTGACGATAAAACACAGAAATTGCATCGGAATTATATACAAAAGGCACAATGCCGACTTAAGTACAAGAAGACTGACTCTACTTACTGTCTATGGTTTGAACCATTCCTGTGACACTAGTTATAGATTCCGATGCTTCACTTCAGGTTTACTGTATCCCTCTAACCTTCTTATCGACGAAGAAACACAGATATTGCATCGGAATTAAATCCAAAAGGCACAATGCGAACTTAAGTGCAAGAAGAGTCACTCTTCTTACTGTCTATGTTTTGAACCATTCCTGTGTCACTAGTTATAGATTCCGATGCTTCACTTCAGGGTTACTGTATCCCTCTGACCTTCGTATTGACGATAAAACACAGAAATTGCATCGGAATTATATACAAAAGGCTCAATGCCGTCTTAAGTACAAAAAGTCTGACTCTTCTAACTGTCTATGTTTTGAACCATTCCTGTGACACTAGTGACAGATTCCGTGTTTCACTTCAGGTTTACTGTATCCCTTTGACTTCTTATTGACGATGAAACACAGAAATTGCATCTCAACTAAATACAAAAGGCACAATGCGAACTTAAGTACATGACGACTGACTCTTCTTACTGTCTATGTTTTGAACCATTCCTGTGTCAGTAGTTATAGATTCCGATGCTTCACTTCAGGTTTACTGTATCCCTCTGACCTTCTTATTGACGATGAAACATAGAAATTGCATCAGAATTCCATACAAAAGGCATAATGCCGACTCAAGTACAAGAAGGCTGACTCTTCCTACTGTCTATGTTTTGAACCATTCCTGTGACACTAGTTATAAATTCCGATACTTCACTTCAGGTTTACTGTATCCTTTGACCTACTTATTGACGATCAAACACAGAAATTGCATCGTTGTTAAATACAAAGCGCACAATGCCGACTCAAGTACAAGAAGACTGGCTCTTCTTACTGTCTATCTGTTGAACCGTTCCTGTGACACCAGTTATAGATTCCGATGCTTCACTTCAGGTTTACTGTATCCCTCTGACCTTCGTATTGACGATGAAACACAGAAATTGCATCGGAGTTAAATACAAAAGGCACAGTGCCGACTCAGGTACAAGAAGACTGGCTCTTTTTACTGCCTATGATTTGAACCATTCCTGTGACACCAGTTATAGATTCCCATGCTTCACTTCAGGTTTACTGTATCCCTCTGACCTTCTTATTGACGAAGAAACACAGATATTGCATCGGAATGAAATACAAAAGGTACAATGCCGACATAAGTACAAGCAGACTGACTCTTCTTACTGTCTATGTTTTGAACCATTCCTGTGACACTAGTTATAAATTACGATGCTTCACTTCATTTTTACTGTATCCCTCTGACCTTCTTATTGACGATGAAACGCAGAAATTGTATCGGAATTAAGTACAAAAAACACAATGCCGACATAAGTTCAAGTAATCTGACTCTTCTTACTGTGTATGTATGAACCATACCTGTGACACTAGTTATAGATTCTGATGCTTCACTTCAGGTTTTCTGTATGCCTCTGACCTTCTTATTGACGATGAAACACAGAAATTGCATCGGAATTAAATACAAAAGGCTCAATGCCGACTTAAGTACAAGAAGACTGACTCTTCCTACTGTCTATGTTTTGAACCTATCCTGTGACACTAGTTATAGATTACGATGCTTCACTTCAGGTTTACTGTATCCCTCTGACCTTCTTTTTCACAATGAAAAACAGAAATTGCATCGGAACTACATACAAAAGGCACAATGCCGACTTAAGTACAAGAAGGCTGGCTCTTCATACTGGCTATGTTTTGAACCATTCCTGTGACACTAGTTATAGATTCCGATGCTTCACTTCAGGTTTACTGTATCCCTCTGACCTTCTTATTGACGATCAAACACAGAAAATTCATCGGAATTATATACAAAAGGCACAATGCCGACTTCAGTACAAGAACACTGACTCTTCTCATTGCCAATGGTTTGAACCATTCCTGGGACACTACTTATAGACTCCGATGCTTCTCTTCAGGTTTACTGGATCCCTCTGACCTTCTTATGGACGATCAAACACAGAAAATTCATCGGATTTAAATACAAAGGGCACAATGCCGACTCATGATGAAGAAGGCTGGCTCTTCTTACTGGCTATGTTTTGAACCATTCCTTTGACACTAGTTATAGATTCCGATGCTTCACTTCAGGTTTACTGTATCCCTCTGACCTTCGTATTGACGATGAAACACAGAAATTGCAACGGAATTAAATTCAAAAGGCTCAATGCCGACTCAAGTACAAGAAGACTGGCTCCTCTTACTGTCTATGTTTTGAACTATTCCTGTGACACTAGTTATAGATTCCGATGCTTCACTTCAGGTTTACATTATCCCTCTGACCTTCTTATCGACGAAGAAACACAGATATTGCATCGGAATTAAATCCAAAAGGCACAATGCGAACTTAAGTGCAAGAAGACTGACTCTTCTTACTGTCTATGTTTGAACCATTCCTGTGTCACTAGTTATAGATTCCGATGCTTCACTTCAGGTTTACTGTATCCCTCTGACCTTCGTATTGACGATAAAACACAGAAATTGCATCGGAATTATATACAAAAGGCACAATGCCGACTTAAGTACAAGAAGACTGACTCTACTTACTGTCTATGGTTTGAACCATTCCTGTGACACTAGTTATAGATTCCGATGCTTCACTTCAGGTTTACTGTATCCCTCTGACCTTATTATTGACGATGAAGCACAGAAATTGCATAGGAAGTAAATACAAAATGCACAATGCCGACTTCAGTATAAGAACACTGACTCCTCTTACTGTCTATGGTATGAACCATTCCTGTGACACTAGTTATAGATTCCGATGCTTCACTTCAGGTTTACTGTATCCCTCTGACCTTCTTATTGACGATCAAACACAGAAAATTTATCGGAATTAAATACAAAAGGCACAATGCCGAATCAAGTACAAGAAGACTGGCTCTTCTTACTCTCTATGCTTTGAACCATTCCTGTGACACTAGTTATAGATTCCGATGCTTCACTTCAGGTTTACTGTATCCAGCTGACCTGCTTATTGACGATGATGCACATAAATTGCATCGGAATTATATACAAAAGGCACAATGCCGACTTAAGTACAAGTAGACTGATTCTACTTCCTGTTTATGCTTTGAACCATTCCTATGACACTACTTATAGATTCCGATGCTTCACTTGAGGTTTACTGTATCCAGCAGATTTTCTTATTGACGATGAAACACAGAAATTGCATCGGAGTTAAATACAAAAAACACAATGCCGACATAAGTACAAGAAAACTTAAGCTTCTTACTGTCTATGTTTTGAACCATTCCTGTGACACTAGTTATAGATTCCGATGCTTCACTTCAGGTTTACTGTTTCCCTATGACCTTCGTATTGACGATGAAACACAGAAATTGCATCGGAGTTAAATACAAAAGGCACAGTGCCGACTCAAGTACAAGAAGACTGGCTCTTCTTACTGTCTATGATTTGAACCATTCCTGTGACACCAGTTATAGATTCCCATGCTTCACTTCAGGATTACTGTATCCCTCTGACCTTCTTATTGACGAAGAAACACAGATATTGCATCGGAATGAAATACAAAAGGCACATTGCCGACTTAAGTACAAGAAGACTGACTTTTCTTACTGTCTATGTTTTGAACCATTCTTGTGACACTAGTTATAAATTCCGATGCTTCACTTCACTTTTACTGTATCCCTCTGACCTTCTTATTGACGATGAAACACAGAAATTGCATCGGAATTAAATACAAAAAACAAAATGCCGACTTAAATACAAGAATACTGACTCTTCTTACTGCCTATGCTTTGAACCATTCCTGTGACACTAGAAATAGATTCCGATGCTTCACTTCAGGTTTACAGTATCCCTCTGAGCTTCTTATTGACGATGAAACACAGAAATTGCATCGGAATTATATACAAAAGGCACAATGCCGACTTAAGTACAAGAAGACTGACTCTTCCTACTGTCTATGTTTTGAACCATTCCTGTGACACTAGTTATAGATTCCGATGCTTCACTTCAGGTTTACTGTATCCCTCTGACCTTCGTATTGACGATGAAACACAGAAATTGCATCGGAGTTAAATACAAAAGGCACAATGCCGACTCAAGTACAAGAAGACTGGCTCTTCTTACTGTCTATGTTTTGAACCATGCCTGTGACACTAGTTATAGATTCCGATGCTTCACTTCAGGTTTACTGTATCCCTCTGACCTTCGTATTGACGATGAAACACAGAAATTGCATCGGAGTTAAATACAAAAGGCACAATGCCGACTCAAGTACAAGAAGACTGGCTCTTCTTACTGTCTATGTTTTGAACCATTCCTGTGACACCAGTTATAGATTCCGATTCTTCACTTCAATTTTACTGTGTCCCTCTGACCTTCTTATTGACGAAGAAACACAGATATTGCATCGGAATGAAATACAAAAGGCACAATACCGACATAAGTACAAGCAGACTGACACTTCTTACTGTCTATGTTTTGAACCATTCCTGTGACACTAGTTATAAATTCCGATGCTTCACTTCATTTTTACTGTATCCCTCTGACCTTCTTATTGACGATGAAACACAGAAATTGTATCGGAATTAAGTACAAAAAACACAATGCCGACATAAGTTCAAGTAAACTGACTCTTCTTACTGTGTATGTATGAACCATACCTGTGACACTAGTTATGGATTCCGATGCTTCACTTCAGGCTTTCTGTATCCCTCTCACCTTCTTATTGACGATGAAACACAGAAATTGCATCGGAATTAAATACAAAAGGCTCAATGCCGACTTAAGTACAAGAAGACTGACTCTTCCTACTGTCTATGTTTTGAACCTATCCTGTGACGCTAGTTATAGATTCCGATGCTTCACTTCAGGTTTACTGTATCACTCTGACCTTCTCTTTCACAATGAAAAACAGAAATTGCATCGGAATTAAATATAAAAGGCACAATGCCGACTCAAGTACAAGAAGGCTGGCTCTTCTTACTGGCTATGCTTTGAACCATTCCTGTGACACTAGTTATAGATTCCGATGCTTCACTTCAGGTTTACTGTATCCCTCTGACCTTCTTATTGACGATCAAACACAGGAAATTCATCGGAATTATATACAAAAGGCACAATGCCGACTTCAGTACAAGAACACTGACTCTTCTTACTGTCAATGGTTTGAACCATTCCTGTGACACTACTTATGGATTCCGATGCTTCTCTTCAGGTTTACTGGATCCCTCTGACCTTCTTATGGACGATCAAACACAGAAAATTCATCGGATTTAAATACGAAAGGCACAATGCCGACTCAAGAAGAAGAAGGCTGGCTCTTCTTACTGGCTATGTTTTGAACCATTCCTGTGACACTAGTTATAGATTCCGATGCTTCACTTCAGGTTTACTGTATCCTTCTGACCTTCGTATTGACGATGAAACACAGAAATTGCATCGGAATTAAATTCAAAAGGCTCAATGCCGACTCAAGTACAAGAAGACTGGCTCCTCTTACTGTCTATGTTTTGAACCATTCCTGTGCCACTAGTTACAGATTCCGATGCTTCACTTCAGGTTTACTGTATCCCTCTAACCTTCTTATCGACGAAGAAACACAGATATTGCATCGGAATTAAATCCAAAAGGCACAATGCGAACTTAAGTGCAAGAAGAGTCACTCTTCTTACTGTCTATGTTTTGAACCATTCCTGTGTCACTAGTTATAGATTCCGATGCTTCACTTCAGGGTTACTGTATCCCTCTGACCTTCGTATTGACGATAAAACACAGAAATTGCATCGGAATTATATACAAAAGGCTCAATGCCGTCTTAAGTACAAAAAGTCTGACTCTTCTAACTGTCTATGTTTTGAACCATTCCTGTGACACTAGTGACAGATTCCGTGTTTCACTTCAGGTTTACTGTATCCCTTTGACTTCTTATTGACGATGAAACACAGAAATTGCATCTCAACTAAATACAAAAGGCACAATGCGAACTTAAGTACATGACGACTGACTCTTCTTACTGTCTATGTTTTGAACCATTCCTGTGTCAGTAGTTATAGATTCCGATGCTTCACTTCAGGTTTACTGTATCCCTCTGACCTTCTTATTGACGATGAAACATAGAAATTGCATCAGAATTCCATACAAAAGGCATAATGCCGACTCAAGTACAAGAAGGCTGACTCTTCCTACTGTCTATGTTTTGAACCATTCCTGTGACACTAGTTATAAATTCCGATACTTCACTTCAGGTTTACTGTATCCTTTGACCTACTTATTGACGATCAAACACAGAAATTGCATCGTTGTTAAATACAAAGCGCACAATGCCGACTCAAGTACAAGAAGACTGGCTCTTCTTACTGTCTATCTGTTGAACCGTTCCTGTGACACCAGTTATAGATTCCGATGCTTCACTTCAGGTTTACTGAATCCCTCTGACCTTCGTATTGACGATGAAACACAGAAATTGCATCGGAGTTAAATACAAAAGGCACAGTGCCGACTCAGGTACAAGAAGACTGGCTCTTTTTACTGCCTATGATTTGAACCATTCCTGTGACACCAGTTATAGATTCCCATGCTTCACTTCAGGTTTACTGTATCCCTCTGACCTTCTTATTGACGAAGAAACACAGATATTGCATCGGAATGAAATACAAAGGGTACAATGCCGACATAAGTACAAGCAGACTGACTCTTCTTACTGTCTATGTTTTGAACCATTCCTGTGACACTAGTTATAAATTACGATGCTTCACTTCATTTTTACTGTATCCCTCTGACCTTCTTATTGACGATGAAACGCAGAAATTGTATCGGAATTAAGTACAAAAAACACAATGCCGACATAAGTTCAAGTAATCTGACTCTTCTTACTGTGTATGTATGAACCATACCTGTGACACTAGTTATAGATTCTGATGCTTCACTTCAGGTTTTCTGTATCCCTCTGACCTTCTTATTGACGATGAAACACAGAAATTGCATCGGAATTAAATACAAAAGGCTCAATGCCGACTTAAGTACAAGAAGACTGACTCTTCCTACTGTCTATGTTTTGAACCTATCCTGTGACACTAGTTATAGATTACGATGCTTCACTTCAGGTTTACTGTATCCCTCTGACCTTCTTTTTCACAATGAAAAACAGAAATTGCATCGGAACTACATACAAAAGGCACAATGCCGACTTAAGTACAAGAAGGCTGGCTCTTCATACTGGCTATGTTTTGAACCATTCCTGTGACACTAGTTATAGATTCCGATGCTTCACTTCAGGTTTACTGTATCCCTCTGACCTTCTTATTGACGATCAAACACAGAAAATTCATCGGAATTATATACAAAAGGCACAATGCCGACTTCAGTACAAGAACACTGACTCTTCTCATTGCCAATGGTTTGAACCATTCCTGGGACACTACTTATAGACTCCGATGCTTCTCTTCAGGTTTACTGGATCCCTCTGACCTTCTTATGGACGATCAAACACAGAAAATTCTTCGGATTTAAATACAAAGGGCACAATGCCGACTCATGAAGAAGAAGGCTGGCTCTTCTTACTGGCTATGTTTTGAACCATTCCTTTGACACTAGTTATAGATTCCGATGCTTCACTTCAGGTTTACTGTATCCCTCTGACCTTCGTATTGACGATGAAACACAGAAATTGCAACGGAATTAAATTCAAAAGGCTCAATGCCGACTCAAGTACAAGAAGACTGGCTCCTCTTACTGTCTATGTTTTGAACTATTCCTGTGACACTAGTTATAGATTCCGATGCTTCACTTCAGGTTTACATTATCCCTCTGACCTTCTTATCGACGAAGAAACACAGATATTGCATCGGAATTAAATCCAAAAGGCACAATGCGAACTTAAGTGCAAGAAGACTGACTCTTCTTACTGTCTATGTTTGAACCATTCCTGTGTCACTAGTTATAGATTCCGATGCTTCACTTCAGGTTTACTGTATCCCTCTGACCTTCGTATTGACGATAAAACACAGAAATTGCATCGGAATTATATACAAAAGGCACAATGCCGACTTAAGTACAAGAAGACTGACTCTACTTACTGTCTATGGTTTGAACCATTCCTGTGACACTAGTTATAGATTCCGATGCTTCACTTCAGGTTTACTGTATCCCTCTGACCTTATTATTGACGATGAAGCACAGAAATTGCATAGGAAGTAAATACAAAATGCACAATGCCGACTTCAGTATAAGAACACTGACTCCTCTTACTGTCTATGGTATGATCCATTCCTGTGACACTAGTTATAGATTCCGATGCTTCACTTCAGGTTTACTGTATCCCTCTGACCTTCTTATTGACGATCAAACACAGAAAATTTATCGGAATTAAATACAAAAGGCACAATGCCGAATCAAGTACAAGAAGACTGGCTCTTCTTACTCTCTATGCTTTGAACCATTCCTGTGACACTAGTTATAGATTCCGATGCTTCACTTCAGGTTTACTGTATCCAGCTGACCTGCTTATTGACGATGATGCACATAAATTGCATCGGAATTATATACAAAAGGCACAATGCCGACTTAAGTACAAGTAGACTGATTCTACTTCCTGTTTATGCTTTGAACCATTCCTATGACACTACTTATAGATTCCGATGCTTCACTTGAGGTTTACTGTATCCAGCAGATTTTCTTATTGACGATGAAACACAGAAATTGCATCGGAGTTAAATACAAAAAACACAATGCCGACATAAGTACAAGAAAACTTAAGCTTCTTACTGTCTATGTTTTGAACCATTCCTGTGACACTAGTTATAGATTCCGATGCTTCACTTCAGGTTTACTGTTTCCCTATGACCTTCGTATTGACGATGAAACACAGAAATTGCATCGGAGTTAAATACAAAAGGCACAGTGCCGACTCAAGTACAAGAAGACTGGCTCTTCTTACTGTCTATGATTTGAACCATTCCTGTGACACCAGTTATAGATTCCCATGCTTCACTTCAGGATTACTGTATCCCTCTGACCTTCTTATTGA
This sequence comes from Schistocerca piceifrons, assembly GCF_021461385.2. Lineage (NCBI taxonomy): Eukaryota > Metazoa > Arthropoda > Insecta > Orthoptera > Acrididae > Schistocerca > Schistocerca piceifrons. The sequence continues at coordinate 132,833 of NW_025728142.1, read as the reverse complement.
CGAAGAAACACAGATATTGCATCGGAATGAAATACAAAAGGCACATTGCCGACTTAAGTACAAGAAGACTGACTTTTCTTACTGTCTATGTTTTGAACCATTCCTGTGACACTAGTTATAAATTCCGATGCTTCACTTCACTTTTACTGTATCCCTCTGACCTTCTCATTGACGATGAAACACAGAAATTGCATCGGAATTAAATACAAAAAACAAAATGCCGACTTAAATACAAGAATACTGACTCTTCTTACTGCCTATGCTTTGAACCATTCCTGTGACACTAGTAATAGATTCCGATGCTTCACTTCAGGTTTACAGTATCCCTCTGAGCTTCTTATTGACGATGAAACACAGAAATTGCATCGGAATTATATACAAAAGGCACAATGCCGACTTAAGTACAAGAAGACTGACTCTTCCTACTGTCTATGTTTTGAACCTATCCTGTGACACTAGTTATAGATTCCGATGCTTCACTTCAGGTTTACTGTATCCCTCTGACCTTCTTTTTCACGATGAAAAACAGAAATTGCATCGGAATTAAATACAAAAGGCACAATGCCGACTCAAGTACAAGAAGGCTGGTTCTTCTTACTGTCTATGTTTTGAACCATTCCTGTGACACTAGTCATAGATTCCGATGCTTCACTTCATGTTTACTGTATCCAGCAGACCTGCTTATTGACGATGAAGCACATAAATTGCATCGGAATTAAATACAAAAGGCACAATGCCGACTTAAGTACAAGTAGACGGACTCTACTAATTGTTTATGCTTTGAACCATTCCTGTGACACTACTTATAGATTCAGATGCTTCACTTCAGGTTTACTGTAACCAGCTGACCTTCTTATTGACGATGAAACACAGAAATTGCATGGGAATTATATACAAAAGGCTCAATGCCGTCTTAAGTACAAAAAGTCTGACTCTTCTAACTGTCTATGTTTTGAACCATTCCTGTGACACTAGTGACATATTCCGTGCTTCACTTCAGGTTTACTGTATCCCTTTGACTTCTTATTGACGATGAAACACAGAAATTGCATCTCAATTAAATACAAAAGTCACAATGCTGACTTAAGTACTTCTTACTGTCTGTGGTTCGAACCATTTCTGTGACACTAGTTATGGATTCCGATGCTTCTCATCAGGTTTACTGTATCCCTCTGACCGTCTTATTGACGATCAAACACAGAAAATTCATCGGAATTAAATACAAAAGGCACAATGCCGACTCAAGTACAAGAAGACAGGCCATTCTTACTGTCTATGTTTTGAACCATTCCTGTGACACTAGTTATAGATTCGGATGCTTCACATCAGGTTTACTGAATCCAACTGACCTTCTTATTGACGAAGAAGCACTGAAATTGCATCGGAATTAAATACAAAAGGCACAATGCCGACTTAAGTCCAAGAGGACTGACTCTTCTTACTGTCTATGTTTTGAACCATTCCTGTGACACTAGTTATTGATTCCGATGCTTCACTTCAGTTTTACTGTATCCCTCTGACCCTCGTAGTGACGATGAAATATAGAAATTGCATCAGAATTCAATACAAAAGGCATAATGCCGACTTAAGTACAAGAAGACTGACTCTTCCTACTGTCTATGTTTTGAACCATTCCTGTGACACTAGTAATAAATTCCGATACTTCACTTCAGGTTTACTGTATCTCTTGACCTACTTATTGACGATCAAACACAGAAAATTCATCAGAATTAAATACAAAAGGAACAATGCCAATTCAAGTACAAGAAGACTGCTCCTTCTTACTGCCTATGTTTTGAACCATTCCTGTGACACTAGTTATAGAGTCCGAGGATTCACTTCAGGTTTACTGTATCCCTATGACCTTCTTATTGACGATGAATCACAGAAATTGCATCGGAATTATATACAAAAGGCACAATGCCGACTTAAGTACAAGAAGACTGACTCTACTTACTGTCTATGTTTTGAAAGATTCCTGTGACACTAGTTATAGATTCCGATGCTTGACTTCAGGTTTACTGTATCCCTCTGACCCTATTATTGACGATGAAGCACAGAAATAGCATCGGAAATTAATGCAAAATGCACAATGCCGACTTCAGTATAAGACCACTGACTCTTTTTACTGTCTATAGTATGAACCATTCCTGTGACACTAGTTATAGATTCCGATGCTTCACTTCAGGTTTACAGTATCCCTCTGATCTTCTTATTGACGATAAAACACAGAAAATTCATCGTAATTAAATACAAAAGGCACAATGCCGACTTAAGTACAAGTAGACTGACTCTACTAACTGTTTATGCTTTGAACCATTCCTGTGACACTACTTATAGATACCGATGCTTCACTTCAGGTTTACTGTAACCAGCTGACCTTTTTATTGACGATGAAACAAAGAAATTGCATCGGAATGAAATACAAAAAACACAATGCCGACTTATGTACAAGAAAACTGACTCTTCTTACGGTCTATGCTTTGAACCATTCCTGTGACACTAGTTATAGATTCCGATGCTTCACTTGAAGTTTACTGTATCCCCCTGACATTCTTATTGACGATGAAACACAGAAATTGCATTGGAATTAAATACAAAATGCACAACGCCGACTTAAGTACAAGAAGACTGACTCTTCCTACTGTTTATGTTTTGAACCAATCCTGTGACACTAGTTATAGATTCCGATGCTTCACTTCAGGTTTACTGTATCTCTCTGACCTTCTTATTGACGATGAAAAACAGAAATTGCATCGGAATTAAATTGAAAAGGCACAATGCCGACTTAAGTACAAGAAGACTGATTCTTCTTACTGTCAATGTTTTGAACCATTCCTTTGACACTAGTTATGGATTCCGATGCTTCACTTCAGGTTTACTGTATCCATCTGACCTTCTTATTAACGATGAAACAGAGAAATTGCATCGGAATGAAATACAAAAGGCAGAATGCCGACTCAAGTACAAGAAAACTGACTCTTCTTACTGTGTATGATTTTGAACCATTCCTGTGACACTAGTTATAGATTCCGATGCTTCACTTCAGGTATACTGTATCTCTCTGACCTTCTTATTGACGATGAAACACAGAAATTGCATCGGAAATAAATACAAAAGGCACAATGCCGACTCAAGCACAAGAAGACTGGATTTTTTTACTGTCTATGTTTTGAAACTTTCCTGTGAGACCGGTTTTAGATTCCGATGCTTCACTTCAGGTTTACTGTATCCCTCTGACCTTCTTATTGACGATGAAACACAGATAATGCATCGGAATTAAATACAAAAGGCACAATGATGACTTAAGTACAAGAAAACTGACTCTTGTTACTGTCTATGTTTTAAACCATTCATGTGACAGTACTTATAGTTTCCGATGCTTCACTTCAGGTTTAATGTATCCCTCTGACCTTCTTATTGACGATGAAACACAGAAATTGCATCGGAATTAAATACAAAAGGCACAATGCCAAACCAAGTACATGAAGACTGGCTCTTCCCACTGTCTAAGTTTTGAACCATTCCTGTGACACTAGTTATAGATTCCGATGCTTCATTTCAGGTTTACGTATCCCTCTGATCGTCTTATTGACGACGACACACAGAAATTGCATCGGAATTTAATACAAAAGGCACAATGAAGAATTAAGTACAAGAAAACTGACTCTTCTTACTGTCTATGTTTTGATCCATTCCTGTGACACTAGTTACAGATTCCGATGCTTGACTTCAGGTTTACTGCATCCCTCTGACCTTCTAATTGACGATGAAACACAGAAATTGCATCGGAATTGAATACAAAAGGCACAATGCCGAATTAAGTACAAGAAAACTGACTCTTCTTACTGTCTACGTGTTGAACCATTCCTGTGACACTAGTTATAGATTCCGATTCTTCACTTCAGGTTTACTGTATCCTTCTGACCTACTTATTGACGATGAAACACAGAAATTGCATCGGAATTAAATACAAAAGGCACCATGCCGACTTATGTACAAGAAAACTGACTCTTCTTACGGTCTATGCTTTGAACCATTCCTGTGACACTAGTTATAGATTCCGATGCTTCACTTCAGGTTTACTGTATCCATCTGACCTTCTTATTAACGATGAAACAGAGAAATTGCATCGGAATGAAATACAAAAGGCACAATGCCGACTCAAGTACAAGAAGACTGACTCTTCCTACTGTCTATGCTTTGAACCATTCCTGTGACACTAGTTATAGAGTCCGAGGATTCACTTCAGGTTTACTGTATCCAGGTGACCTTCTTATTGACGATGAAACACAGAAATTGCATCGGAATTATATACAAAAGGCACAATCCCGACTTAAGTACAAGAAGACTGACTCTACTTACTGACTATGATTTGAAAGATTCCTGTGACACTAGTTATAGATTCCGATGCTTCACTTCAGGTTTACTGTATCCCTCTGACCCTATTATTGACGATGAAGCACAGAAATAGCATCGGAAGTAAATACAAAATGCGCAATGCCGACTTCAGTATAAGAACACTGACTCTTTTTACTGTCTATGGTATGAACCATTCCTGTGACACTAGTTATAGATTCCGATGCTTCACTTCAGGTTTACAGTATCCCTCTGATCTTCTTATTGACGATAAAACACAGAAAATTCATCGTAATTAAATACAAAAGGCACAATGCCGACTCAAGTACAAGAAGACTGGCTCTTCTTACTCTCTATGTTTTCAACCATTCCTGTGACACTAGTTATAGAGTCCGAAGGTTCACTTCAGGTTTACTGTATCCAGGTGACCTTCTTATTGACGATGAAACACAGAAATTGCATCGGAATTAAATACAAAAGGCACCATGCCGAATTATGTACAAGAAAACTGACTCTTCTTACGGTCTATGCTTTGAACCATTCCTGTGACACTAGTTATAGATTCCGATGCTTCACTTCAGGTTTACAGTATCCCTCTGATCTTCTTATTGACGATAAAACACAGAAAATACATCGTTATTAAATACAAAAGGCACAATGCCGACTCAAGTACAATAAGACTGGCTCTTCTTACTCTCTATGTTTTGAACCATTCCTGTGACACTAGTTATAGATTCCGATGCTTCACTTCGGGTTTACTATATCCTTTGGACCTTCTTTTTGACGATGAAACACGAAAATTGCATCGGTATTAAATATAAAAGTCACATTGCCGACTTAAGTACATGAAGACTGACACTTCTTACTGTCTATGCTTTGAACCATTCCTGTGACACTAGTTATAGATTGCGATGGTTCACCTCAGGTTTACTGTACCCCTCTGACCTTCTTATTGACGATTAAACACAGAAATTGCATCGGAATTAAATACAAAAGGCACAATGCCGACTTAAGTACAAGATATCTGACTCTTCTTACTGTCTATGCTTTTGATCCATTCCTGTGAAACTAGTTATCGATTCCTATGCTTCACTTCAGGTTTACTGATTCGGTCTGACCTTCTTATTGACGATTAAACACAGAAATTGCATCGGAATTAAATACAAAAGGCACAATGCCGACTTAAGTACAAGATATCTGACTCTTCTTACTGTCTATGCTTTTGATCCATTCCTGTGAAACTAGTTATTGATTCCTATGCTTCACGTCAGGTTTACTGATTCGGTCTGACCTTCTTATTGACGATGAAACACAGCAATTGCAGCGGAATTAAATAGAAAAGGCAAAATGCCGACTTAAGAACAAGAAAACTGACTCTTCTCATTGTCTTTGTTTTGAACCATTCCTGTGACACTAGTTATAGCTCTCGATGCTTCACTTCAGGTTTACTGTATCCCTCTGACCTTCTTATAGACGATGAAACACAGAAATAGCATAGAAATTAAATACAAAAGGCACAATGCCGAATTAAGTACAAGAAAACGGACTCTTCTTACTGTCTATGTTTTGAACCATTCCTGTGACACTAGTTATAGATTACGATGCTTCATTTTAGGTTTACTGTATCCCTCTGACATTCTTATTGACGATGAAACACAGAAATTGTATCGGAATTAAATAGAAAAGGCACAATGCCGACTTAAGTACAAGAACACTGACTCTTCTTACTGTCTGTGTTTTGAACCATTCTTGTGACACTAGTTATAGATTCCGATGCTTCACTTCAGGTATACTGTATCCCTCTGACCTTCTTATTGACGATGAAACACAGAAATTGAATCACAATTAAATAGAAAAGGCACAATGCTGACTTAAGTAGAAGAAAACTAACTCTTCTTACTGTCTATGTTTTGAACCTTTCCTGTGAGACCAGTTTTAGATTCCGATGCTTCACTTCAGGTTTACTGTATCCCTTGGACATTCTTACTGACGATGAAACACAGAAATTGTATCGGAATTAGATAGAAAAGGCACAAAGCGTACTTAAGTACAAGAAAACTGACTCTTCTTACTGTGTATGATTTTGAACCATTCCTGTGACACTAGTTATAGATTCCGATGCTTCACTTCAGGTATACTGTATCTCTCTGACCTTCTTATTGACGATGAAACACAGAAATTGCATCGGAATTAAATACAAAAGGCACAATGCCAAACCAACTACAGGAAGACTGGCTCTTCCCACTGGCTAAATTTTGAACCATTCCTGTGACACCAGTTATAGATTCCGATGCTTCACTTCAGGTTTACGTATCCCTCTGATCGTCTTATTGACGATGACACACAGAAATTGCATCGGAATTTAATACAAAAGGCACAATGAAGAATTAAGTACAAGAAAACTGACTCTTCTTACTGTCTATGTTTTGATCCATTCCTGTGACACTAGTTACAGATTCCGATGCTTCACTTCAGGTTTACTGTTTCTCTCTGACCTTCTTATTGACAATGAAACACAGAAATTGCATCAGAATTAAATAGAAAAGGCACAATGCCGACTTAAGTACAAGAAAACTGACTCTTCTTACTGTCTATGTTTTGAAGCATTCCCGTGACACTAGTTATAGATTCCGATGCTTCACTTCAGGTTTACTGTATCCCTCGGACCTTCATATTGACGATGAAACACAGAAATTACATCGGAATTAAATACAAAAGCACAATGCCGACTTAAGTACAAGAGAACTGACTCTTCCTACTGTCTATCCTTTGATCCATTCCTGTGACACTAGTTATAGATTCCGATGGTTCACTTCGCGTTTACTGTATCCCACTGACCTTCTTATTGACGATGAAACACAGAAATTGCATCGGAATTAAATACAAAAGGCACAATGCCGAACCAAGTACAGGAAGACTGGCTCTTCCCACTGTCTAAGTTTTGAACCATTCCTGTGACATTAGTTATGGATTCCGATTCTTCACTTCAGGTTTACGTATCCCTCTGATCGTCTTATTGACGATGAAACACAGAAATTGCATCGGAATTAAATACATAGGCACAAGTACAAGAAGACTGGCTCTTCGTACTGTCTATGTTTTGAACCATTCCTGTGACACTAGTTATAGATTCCGATGATTCACTCCAGGTTACTGTAACCCTCGGACCTTCTTATTGATTATGAAACACACAAATTGCATCGGAATTAAATAGAAAAGGCACAATGCCGACTTAAGTACAAGAAAACTGACTCTTCTTACTGTCTATGTTTTGAACCATTCCTGTGACACTAGTTATAGATTCCGATGCTTCACTTCAGGTTTACTGTATCCTTCTGACCATCTTATTGACGATCAAACACAGAAAATTCATCGGAATTAAATATAAAAGGCACAATGCCGACTTCAGTACAAGAACACTAACTCTTCTTACTGTCTATGTTTTGAACCATTCCTGTGACACTAGTTATAGATTCCGATGCTTCTCTTCAGGTTTACTGGATCCCTCTGACCTTATTATTGACGATCAAACACAGAAAATTCATCGGAATTAAATACAAAAGGCACAATGCCGGCTCAAGTACAAGAAAACTGGCTCTTCTTACTCTCTATGTTTTGAACCATTCCTGTGACACTAGTCATAGATTCCGATGCTTCTCTTCAGGTTTACTGTATCCCTCTGACCGTCTTATTGACGATCAAACACAGAAAATTCATCGGAATTAAATACAAAAGGCACAATGCCGACTAAAGTACAAGAAGACTGGCCATTCTTACTGTCTATGTTTTGAACCATTCCTGTGTCACTAGTTATAGATTCGGATGCTTCACATCAGGTTTACTGAATCCAACTGACCTTCTTATTGACGAAGAAGCACAGAAATTGCATCGGATTTAAATACAAAAGGCACAATGCCGACTTAGTTACAAGAGGACTGACTCTTCTTACTGTCTATGTTTTGAACCATTCCTGTGACACTAGTTGTAGATTCCGATGCTTCACTTCAGTTTTACTGTATCCCTCTGACCTTCTTATTGACGATGAAATATAGAAATTGCATCAGAATTCAATACAAAAGGCATAATGCCGACTTAAGTACAAGAAGACTGACTCTTCCTACTGTCTATGTTTTGAACCATTCCTGTGACACTAGTAATAAATTCCGATACTTCACTTCAGGTTTACTGTATCCCTTGACCTACTTATTGACGATCAAACACACAAATTTCATCAGAATTAAATACAAAAGGAACAATGCCGACTCAAGTACAAGAAGAGTGCTCCTTCTTACTGCCTATGTTTTGAACCATTCCTGTGACACTAGTTATAGAGTCCGAAGATTCACTTCAGGTTTACTGTATCCAGGTGACCTTCTTATTGACGATGAAACACAGAAATTGCATCGGAATTATATACAAAAGGCACAATGCCGACTTAAGTACAAGAAGACTGACTCTACTTACTGTCTATGTTTTGAAAGATTCCTGTGACACTAGTTATAGATTCCGATGCTTCACTTCAGGTTTACTGTATCCCTCTGACCCTATTATTGATGATGAAGCACAGAAATAGCATCGGAAGTAAATACAAAATGCACAATGCCGACTTCAGTATAAGAACACTGACTCTTCTTACTGTCTATGGTATGAACCACTCCTGTGACACTAGTTATAGAAGCCGATGCTTCACTTCAGGTTTACAGTATCCGTCTGACCTTCTTATTGACGATAAAACACAGAAAATTTATCGGAATTAAATACAAAAGGCACAATGCCGACTCAAGTACAAGAAGACTGGCTCTTCTTACTCTCTATGTTTTGAACCATTCCTGTGACGCTAGTTATAGAGTCCGAAGATTCACTTCAGGTTTACTGTATCCAGGTGACCTTCTTGTTGACGATCAAACACAGAAATTGCATCGGAATTATATACAAAAGGCACAATGCCGACTTAAGTACAAGTAGACTGACTCTACTAACTGTTCATGCTTTGAACCATTCCTGTGACACTACTTATAGATACCGATGCTTCACTTCAGGTTTACTATACCCAGCTGACCTTTTTATTGACGATGAAACAATGAAATTGCATCGGAATGAAATACAAAAAACACAATGCCGACTTACGTACAAGAAAACTGACTCTTCTTACGGTCTATGTTTTGAACCATTCCTGTGACACTAGTTATAGATTCCGGTGCTTCACTTCAAGTTTACTGTATCCCCCTGACCTTCTTATTGACGATGAAACACAGAAATTGCATTGGAATTAAATACAAAAGGCACAATGCCGACTTAAGTACAAGAAGACTGACTCTTCCTACTGTCTATGTTTTGAACCCATCCTGTGACACTAGTTATAGATTCCGATGCTTCACTTCAGGTTTACTGTATCTCTCTGACCTTCTTATTGACGATGAAAAACAGAAATTGCATCGGAATTAAATATGAAACTCACATTGCCGACTTAAGTACATGAAGACTGACACTTCTTACTGTCTATGCTTTGAACCATTCCTGTGACACTAGTTATAGATTGCGATGGTTCAAATCAGGTTTACTGTACCCCTCTGACCTTCTTATTGACGATTAAACACAGAAATTGCATCGGAATTAAATACAAAAGGCACAATGCCGACTTGAGTACAAGATATCTGACTCTTCTTACTGTCTATGCTTTTGATCCATTCCTGTGAAACTAGTTATCGATTCCGATGCTTCACTTCAGGTTTACTGATTCGGTCTGACCTTCTTATTGACGATGAAACACAGAAATTGCATCGGAATTAAATACAAAAGGCACAATGCCGAATTAAGTACAAGAAAGTTCACTCTTATTACTGTCTATGTTTTGAACCATTCCTATGACACTACTTATAGATTCCGATGCTTCACTTCAGGCTTACTGTATCCCTCTGACCTTCTTATTGACGATGAATCACAGAAATTGCATCGGAATTAAATACAAAAGGCACAATGCCGAATTAAGTACAAGAAAACTGGCTCTTCTTAGTGTCTATGATTTGAACCATTCCTGTGACACTAGTTATAGATTCCAATGCTTCACTTCAGGTTTACTGTATCCCTCTGACCTTCTTATTAACGATGAAACACAGAAATTGCATCGGAATTACATTGAAAAGGCACAATGCCGACTTAAGTACAAGAAAACTGACTCTTCTTACCGTCCATGTTTTGAACCATTCCTGTGACACTAGTTACACATTCCGATGCTTCACTTCAGATTTACTGTATCCCTCTGACCTTCTTATTGAAGATGAACACAGAAATTGCAGCGGAATTAAATACAAAGGCAAAATGCCGACTTAAGTACAAGAAAACTGACTCTTCTTACTGTCTATGATTTGAACCATTCCTGTGACACTAGTTATAGCTGTCGATGCTTCACTTCAGGTTTACTGTATCCCTGTGTCCTTCTTATAGACGATGAAACACAGAAATTGCATCGGAATTAATTACAAAAGGCACAATGCCGACTCAAGTACAAGAAGACTGGCTCTTCTTACTGTCTATGTTTTGAACAATTCCTGTGACACTAGTTATAGATTCCGATGCTTCACTTCAGGTTTACTGTATCCCTCTGACCTTCTTACTGACGATGAAACACAGAAATTGCATCGGAATTCAATAGAAAAGGCACAATGCCGACTGAAGTACAAGAATACTGACTCTTCTTACTGTCTATGTTTTGAAACATTCCTGTGACACTAGTTACACATTCCGATGCTTCACTTCAGGTTTACTGTATCCCTCTGACCTTCGTAATGACTATGAAACACAGAAATTGCAGCGGAAGTAAATACAAAAGGCAAAATGCCGTCTTAAGTACAAGAAAACTGACTCTTCTCATTGTCTTTGTTTTGAACCATTCCTGTGACACTAGTTATAGCTCTCGATGCTTCACTTCAGGTTTACTGTATCCCTCTGACCTTCTTATAGACGATGAAACACAGAAATAGCATAGAAATTAAATACAAAAGGCACAATGCCGACTTAAGTACAAGAAAACTGACTCTTCTTACTGCCTGTGTTTTGAACCATTCTTGTGACACTAGTTATAGATTCCGATGCTTCACTTCAGGTTTACTGTATCCCTCTGACCTTCTTATTGACGATGAAACACAGAAATTGAATCACAATTAAATAGAAACGGCACAATGCTGACTTAAGTAGAAGAAAACTAACTCTTCTTACTGTCTATGTTTTGAACCTTTCCTGTGAGACCAGTTTTAGATTCCGATGCTTCACTTCAGGTTTACTGTATCCCTTGGACATTCTTATTGACGATGAAACACAGAAATTGTATCGGAATTAAATAGAAAAGGCACAAAGCGTACTTAAGTACAAGAAAACTGACTTTTCTTACCGTGTGTGATTTTGAACCATTTCTGTGACACTAGTTATAGATTCCGATGCTTCACTTCAGGTATACTGTATCTCTCTGACCTTCTTATTGACGATGAAACACAGAAATTGCATCGGAATTAAGTACAAAAGGCACAATGCCGACTCAAGTACAAGAAGACTGGATTTTTTTACTGTCTATGTTTCGAAACTTTCCTGTGAGACCGGTTTTAGATTCCGATGCTTCACGTCAGGTTTACTGTATCCCTCTGGCCTTCGTATTGACGATGAAACACAGATATTGCATCGGAATTAAATAGAAAAGGCACAATGATGACTTAAGTACAAGAAAACTGACTCTTGTTACTGTCTATGTTTTAAACCATTCATGTGACAGTAGTTATAGATTCCGATGCTACACTTCAGGTTTAATGTATCCCTCTGACCTTCTTATTGACGATGAAACACAGAAATTGCATCGGAATTAAATACAAAAGGCACAATGCCAAACCAAGTACAGGAAGACTGGCTCTTCCCACTGTCTAAGTTTTGAACCATTCCTGTGACACTAGTTATAGATTCCGATGCTTCACTTTATGTTTACGTATCCCTCTGATCGTCTTATTGACGATGACACACAGAAATTGCATCGGAATTTAATACAAAAGGCACAATGAAGAATTAAGTACAAGAAAACTGACTCTCCTTACTGTCTATGTTTTGATCCATTCCTGTGACACTAGTTACAGATTCCGATGCTTCACTTCAGGTTTACTGCATCCCTCTGACCTTCTTATTGACGATGAAACACAGATATTGCATCGGAATTGAATACAAAAGGCACAATGCCGAATTAAGTACAAGAAAACTGACTCTTCTTACTGTCTACGTGTTGAACCATTCCTGTGACACTAGTTATAGATTCCGATTCATCACTTCAGGTTTACTGTATCCTTCTGACCTACTTATTCACGATGAAACACAGAAATTGCATCGGAATTGAATACAAAAGGCACAATGCCGACACAAGTACAAGAAGACTGGCTCTTCTTACTGTCTATGTTTTGCACCATTCCTGTGACACTAGTTATAAATACCGATGCTTCACTTCAGGTTTTCTGTTTCCCTCTGACCTTCTTATTGACGATGAAACACAGAAATTGCATCAGAATTAAATAGAAAAGGCACAATGCCGACTTAAGTACAAGAAAACTGACTCTTCTTACTGTCTATGCTTTGAACCATTCCTGTGACACTACTTATAGATTCCGATGCTTCACTTCGCGTTTACTGTATCCCATCTGACCTTCTTATTAACGATGAAACAAAGAAATTGCATCGGAATTAAATACAAATGGCACAATGCCGACTCAAGTACAAGAAGACTGACTCTTCCTACTGTCTATGCTTTGAACCATTCCTGTGACACTAGTTATAGATTCCGATGCTTCACTTCGGGTTTACTATATCCTTTGGACCTTCTTTTTGACGATGAAACACGAAAATTGCATCGGTATTAAATATGAAACTCACATTGCAGACTTAAGTACATGAAGACTGACACTTCTTACTGTCTATGCTTTGAACCATTCCTGTGACACTAGTTATAGATTGCGATGGTTCAAATCAGGTTTACTGTACCCCTACGACCTTCTTATTGACGATTAAACACAGAAATTGCATCGGAATTAAATACAAAAGGCACAATGCCGACTTGAGTACAAGATATCTGACTCTTCTTACTGTCTATGCTTTTGATCCATTCCTGTGAAACTAGTTATCGATTCCGATGCTTCACTTCAGGTTTACTGATTCGGTCTGACCTTCTTATTGACGATGAAACACAGAAATTGCATCGGAATTAAATACAAAAGGCACAATGCCGAATTAAGTACAAGAAAGTTGACTCTTATTACTGTCTATGTTTTGAACCATTCCTATGACACTAGTTATAGATTCCGATGCTTCACTTCAGGCTTACTGTATCCCTCTGACCTTGTTATTGACGATGAATCACAGAAATTGCATCGGAATTAAATACAAAAGGCACAATGCCGAATTAAGTGCAAGAAAACTGGCTCTTCTTAGTGTCTATGATTTGAACCATTCCTGTGACACTAGTTATAGATTCCAATGCTTCACTTCAGGTTTACTGTATCCCTCTGACCTTCTTATTGACGATGAAACACAGAAATTGCATCGGAATTACATTGAAAAGGCACAATGCCGACTTAAGTACAAGAAAACTGACTCTTCTTACTGTCTATGTTTTGAAACATTCCTGTGACACTAGTTACACATTCCGATGCTTCCTTCAGGTTTACTGTATCCCTCTGACCTTCGTAATGACTATGAAACACAGAAATTGCAGCGGAAGTAAATACAAAAGGCAAAATGCCGTTTTAAGTACAAGAAAACTGACTCTTCTCATTGTCTTTGTTTTGAACCATTCCTGTGACACTAGTTATAGCTCTCGATGCTTCACTTCAGGTTTACTGTAACCCTCTGACCATCTTATAGACGATGAAACACAGAAATAGCATAGAAATTAAATACAAAAGGCACAATGCCGAATTAAGTACAAGAAAGCGGACTCTTCTTACTGTCTATGTTTTGAACCATTCCTGTGACGCTAGTTATAGATTACGATGCTTCATTTTAGGTTTACTGTATCCCTTTGACCTTCTTATTGACGATGAAACACAGAAATTGTATCGGAATTAAATACAAAAGGCACAATGCCGACTTAAGTACAAGAAAACTGACTCTTCTTACTGCCTGTGTTTTGAACCATTCTTGTGACACTAGTTATAGATTCCGATGCTTCACTTCAGGTTTACTGTATCCCTCTGACCTTCTTATTGACGATGAAACACAGAAATTGAATCACAATTAAATAGAAAAGGCACAATGCTGACTTAAGTAGAAGAAAACTAACTCTTCTTACTGTCTATGTTTTGAACCTTTCCTGTGAGACCAGTTTTAGATTCCGATGCTTCACTTCAGGTTTACTGTATCCCTTGGACATTCTTATTGACGATGAAACACAGAAATTGTATCGGAATTAAATAGAAAAGGCACAAAGCGTACTTAAGTACAAGAAAACTGACTCTTCTTACCGTGTATGATTTTGAACCATTCCTGTGACACTAGTTATAGATTCCGATGCTTCACTTCAGGTATACTGTATCTCTCTGACCTTCTTATTGACGATGAAACACAGAAATTGCATCGGAATTAAGTACAAAAGGCACAATGCCGACTCATGTACAAGAAGACTGGATTTTTTTACTGTCTATGTTTTGAAACTTTCCTGTGAGACCGGTTTTAGATTCTGATGCTTCACTTCAGGTTTACTGTATCCCTCTGGCCTTCGTATTGACGATGAAACACAGATATTGCATCGGAATTAAATACAAAAGGCACAATGATGACTTAAGTACAAGAAAACTGACTCTTGTTACTGTCTATGTTTTAAACCATTCATGTGACAGTAGTTATAGATTCCGATGCTACACTTCAGGTTTAATGTATCCCTCTGACCTTCTTATTGACGATGAAACACAGAAATTGCATCGGAATTAAATACAAAAGGCACAATGCCAAACCAAGTACAGGAAGACTGGCTCTTCCCACTGTCTAAGTTTTGAACCATTCCTGTGCCACTAGTTATAGATTCCGATGCTTCACTTTATGTTTACGTATCCCTCTGATCGTCTTATTGACGATGACACACAGAAATTGCATCGGAATTTAATACAAAAGGCACAATGAAGAATTAAGTACAAGAAAACTGACTCTCCTTACTGTCTATGCTTTGATCCATTCCTGAGCACTAGTTACAGATTCCGATGCTTCACTTCAGGTTTACTGCATCCCTCTGACCTTCTTATTGACGATGAAACACAGATAATGCATCGGAATTGAATACAAAAGGCACAATGCCGAATTAAGTACAAGAAAACTGACTCTTCTTACTGTCTACGTGTTGAACCATTCCTGTGACACTAGTTATAGATTCCGATTCTTCACTTCAGGTTTACTGTATCCTTCTGACCTACTTATTGACGATGAAACACAGAAATTGCATCGGAATTGAATACAAAAGGCACAATGCCGACACAAGTACAAGAAGACTGGCTCTTCTTACTGTCTGTGTTTTGCACCATTCCTGTGACACTAGTTATAGATACCGATGCTTCACTTCAGGTTTACTGTTTCCCTCTGACCTTCTTATTGACGATGAAACACAGAAATTGCATCAGAATTAAATAGAAAAGGCACAATGCCGACTTAAGTACAAGAAAACTGACTCTTCTTACTGTCTATGTTTTGAAGCATTCCGTGACACTAGTTATAGATTCCGATGCTTCACTTCAGGTTTACTGTATCCCTCGGACCTTCATATTGACGATGAAACACAGAAATTGCATCGGAATTAAATACAAAAGCACAATGCCGACTTAAGTACAAGAGAACTGACTCTTCCTACTGTCTATGCTTTGAACCATTCCTGTGACACTAGTTATAGATTCCGATGCTTCACTTCGCGTTTACTGTATCCCACTGACCTTCTTATTGACGATGAAACACAGAAATTGCATCGGAATTAAATACAAAAGGCACAATGCCGAACCAAGTACAGGAAGACTGGATCTTCCCACTGTCTAAGTTTTGAACCATTCCTGTGAAACTAGTTATAGATTCCGATGCTTCACTTCAGGTTTACGTATCCCTCTGATCGTCTTATTGACGATGAAACACAGAAATTGCATCGGAATTAAATACATAGGCACAAGTACAAGAAGACTGGCTCTTCGTACTGTCTATGTTTTGAACCATTCCTGTGACACTAGTTATAGATTCCGATGCTTCACTCCAGGTTACTGTAACCCTCGGACCTTCTTATTGACTATGAAACACAGAAATTGCATCGGAATTAAATAGAAAAGGCACAATGCCGACTTAAGTACAAGAAAACTGACTCTTCTTACTGTCTATGTTTTGAACCATTCCTGTGACACTAGTTACACGTTCCGATGCTTCACTTCAGGTTTACTGTATCCCACTGACCTTCTTATAGACGATGAAACACAGAAATTGCATCGGAATTAATTTCAAAAGGCACAATGCCGACTTAAGTACAAGAAATCTGACTCTTCTTACTGTCTATGCTTTGAACCATTCCTGTGACACTAGTTATCGATTCCGATGCTTTACTTCAGGTTTACTGAATCGCTCTGACCCTCTTATAGACGATGAAACACAGAAATAGCATCGGAATTAAATACAAAAGGCACAATGAAGAATTAAGTACAAGAAAACTGACTCTTCTTAATGTCTATGTTTTGAACCATTCCTGTGACACTAGTTATAGATTCCGATGCTTCACTTCAGGTTTACTGCATCCCTCTGACCATCTTATTGACGATGAAACACAGAAATTGCATCGGAATTAAATACAAAAGGCACAGTGCCGAATTAAGTACAAGAAAACTGACTCTTCTTACTGACTATGTGTTGAACCATTCCTGTGACACTAGTTATAGATTCCGATTCTTCACTTCAGGTTTACTGTATCCTTCTGACCTACTTATTGACGATGAAACACAGAAATTGCATCGGAATTAAATACAAAAGGCACAATGTCGACACAAGTACAAGAAGACTGGCTCTTCTTAATGTCTATGTTTTGCACCATTCCTGTGACACTAGTTATGGATACCGATGCTTCACTTCAGGTTTACTGTTTCCCTCTGACCTTCTTATTGACGATGAAACACAGAAATTGCATCAGAATTAAATAGAAAAGGCACAATGCCGACTTAAGTACAAGAAAACTGACTCTTCTTACTGTCTATGTTTTGAAGCATTCCCGTGACACTAGTTATAGATTCCGATGCTTCACTTCAGGTTTACTGTATCCCTCGGACCTTCATATTGACGATGAAACACAGAAATTGCATCGGAATTAAATACAAAAGCACAATGCCGACTTAAGTACCAGAGAACTGACTCTTCCTACTGTCTATGCTTTGAATCATTCCTGTGACACTAGTTATAGATTCTGATGCTTCACTTCGCGTTTACTGTATCCCACTGACCTTCTTATTGACGATGAAACACAGAAATTGAATCAGAATTAAATACAAAAGACACAATGCTGACTTAAGTACAAGATGACTGACTCTCCCTACTGACTATGATTTCAACATTTCCTGTTAGACCAGTTTTAGATTCCGGTGCTTCACTATATGTTTACTGTATCCCTTGAACCTTCTTATTGACGATGAAACACAGAAATTGTATCGGAAGTAAATAGAAAAGGCACAATGCGGACTTAAGTACAAGAAAACTGACTCTTCTTACTGTGTATGTTTTGAACCATTCCTGTGACACTAGTTATAGATTCCGATGCTTCACTTCAGGTATACTGTATCTCTCTGACCTTCTTATTGACGATGAAACACGGAAATTGCAGCGGAAATAAATACAAAAGGCACAATGCCGACTCAAGTACAAGAAGACTGGCTCTTCTTACTGTCTATGTTTTGAATCTCTCCTGTGGGACCGGTTTTAGATTCCGATGCTTCACTTCAGGTTTACTGTATCCCCTGGATCTTCTTATTGTCGACGAAACACAGAAATTGCATCGGAAGTAAATAAAAAAGGTACTATGCCGACTTAAGTATAGGAAAACTGACTCTTCTTACTGTCTATGTTTTGAACCATTCCTGTGACACTAGTTACACATTCCGATGCTTCACTTCAGGTTTGCTGTATCCCTCTGACCTTCTTATTGACGATGAAACACAGAAATTGCAGCGGAATTAAATACAAAAGGCAAAATGCCGACTTACGTACAAGAAAACTGACCCATCTTACTGCCTTTGTTTTGAACCATTCCTGAGACACTAGTTATCGATTCCGATGCTTCACTTCAGGTTTACTGTATCGCTCTGACGCTCTTATTGATGATGAAACACTGAAATTGCATCGGAATTAAATACAAAAGGCACAATGCCGACATAAGGACAAGAATACCGATTCTTCTTAATGTCTATGTTTTGAACCATTCCTGTGACACTAGTTATAGTTTCCGATGCTTCACTTCAGGTTTAATGTATCCCTCTGATCTTCTTATTGACGATGAAACACAGAAATTGCATCGGAATCACAGAAATTGCATCGGAATTAAATACAAAAGGCACAATGCCAAACCAAGTACAGGAAGACTGGCTCTTCCCACTGTCTAAGTTTTGAACCATTCCTGTGACACTAGGTATAGATTCCGATGCTTCACTACATGTTTACGTATCCCTCTGATCGTCTTATTGACGATGACACACAGAAATTGCATCGGAATTTAATACAAAAGGCACAATGAAGAATTAAGTACAAGAAAACTGACTCTTCTTACTGTCTATGTTTTGATCCATTCCTGTGACACTAGTTACAGATTCCGATGCTTCACTTCAGGTTTACTGCATCCCTGTGACCTTCTTATTGACGATGAAACACAGATATTGCATCGGAATTGAATACAAAAGGCACAATGCTGAATTAAGTACAAGAAAACTGACTCTTCTTACTTTCTACGTGTTGAACCATTCCTGTGACACAAGTTATAGATTCCGATTCTTCACTTCAGGTTTACTGTATCCTTCAGACCTACTTATTGACGATGAAACACAGAAATTGCATCGGAATTGAATACAAAAGGCACAATGCCGACACAAGTACAAGAAGACTGGCTCTTCTTACTGTCTATGTTTTGCACCATTCCTGTGACACTAGTTATAGATACCGATGCTTCACTTCAGGTTTACTGTTTCCCTCTGACCTTCTTATTGACGATGAAACACAGAAATTGCATCGGAATTAAATACAAAAGCACAATGCCGACTTAAGTACAAGAGAACTGTCTCTTCCTACTGTCTATGCTTTGAACCATTCCTGTGACACTAGTTATAGATTCCGATGCTTCACTTCGCGTTTACAGTATCGCACTGACCTTCTTATTGACGATGAAACACAGAAATTGCATCGGAATTAAATACAAAAGGCACAATGCCGAACCAAGTACAGGAAGACTGGCTCTTCCCACTGTCTAAGTTTTGAACCATTCCTGTGACACTAGTTATAGATTCCGATGCTTCACTTCAGGTTTACGTATCCTTCTGATCGTCTTAATGACGGTGAAACACAGAAATCGCATCGGAATTAAATACATAGGCACAAGTACAAGAAGACTGGCTCTTCGTACTGCCTATGTTTTGAACCATTCCTGTGACACTAGTTATAGATTCCGATGCTTCACTCCAGGTTACTGTAACCCTCGGACCTTCTTATTGACTATGAAACACAGAAATTGCATCGGAATTAATTTCAAAAGGCACAATGCCGACTTAAGTACAAGAAATCTGACTCTTCTTACTGTCTATGCTTTTGAACCATTCCTGTGACACTAGTTATCGATTCCGATGCTTTACTTCAGGTTTACTGAATCGCTCTGACCCTCTTATTGACGATGAAACACAGAAATAGCATCGGAATTAAATACAAAAGGCACAATGAAGAATTAAGTACAAGAAAACTGACTCTTCTTACTGTCTATGTTTTGAACCATTCCTGTGACACTAGTTATACATTCCGATGCTTCACTTCAGGTTTACTGCATCCCTCTGACCTTCTTATTGACGATGAAACACAGAAATTGCATCGGAATTAAATACAAAAGGCACAATGCCGAATTAAGTACAAGAAAACAGACTCTTCTTACTGACTATGTGTTGAACCATTCCTGTGACACTAAATATAGATTCCGATTCTTCACTTCATGTTTACTGTATCCTTCTGACCTACTTATTTACGATGAAACACAGAAATTGCATCGGAATTAAATACAAAAGGCACAATGCCGACACAAGTACAAGAAGACTGGCTCTTCTTAATGTCTATGTTTTGCACCATTCCTGTGACACTAGTTATGGATACCGATGCTTCACTTCAGGTTTACTGTTTCCCTCTGACCTTCTTATTGACGATGAAACACAGAAATTGCATCAGAATTCAATAGAAAAGGCACAATGCCGACTTAAGTACAAGAAAACTGACTCTTCTTACTGACTATGTTTTGAAGCATTCCCGTGACACTGGTTATAGATTCCGATGCTTCACTTCAGGTTTACTGTATCCCTCGGACCTTCATATTGACGATGAAACACAGAAATTGCATCGGAATTAAATACAAAAGCACAATGCCGACTTAAGTACAAGAGAACTGACTCTTCCTACTGTCTATGCTTTGAATCATTCCTGTGACTCTAGTTATAGATTCTGATGCTTCACTTCGCGTTTACTGTATCCTACTGACCTTCTTATTGACGATGAAACACAGAAATTGAATCAGAATTAAATACAAAAGACACAATGCTGACTTAAGTACAAGATGACTGACTCTCCCTACTGACTATGATTTCAACATTTCCTGTGAGACCAGTTTTAGATTCCGATGCTTCACTATATGTTTACTGTATCCCTTGAACCTTCTTATTGACGATGAAACACAGAAATTGTATCGGAATTAAATAGAAAAGGCACAATGCGGACTTAAGTACAAGAAAACTGACTCTTCTTACTGTGTATGTTTTGAACCATTCCTGTGACACTAGTTATAGATTCCGATGCTTCACTTCAGGTATACTGTATCTCTCTGACCTTCTTATTGACGATGAAACACAGAAATTGCAGCGGAAATAAATACAAAAGGCACAATGCCGACTCAAGTACAAGAAGACTGGTTCTTCTTACTGTCTATGTTTTGAATCTCTCCTGTGGGACCGGTTTTAGATTCCGATGCTTCACTTCAGGTTTACTGTATCCCCTGGATCTTCTTATTGTCGACGAAACACAGAAATTGCATCGGAAGTAAATAAAAAAGGCACTATGCCGACTTAAGTATAGGAAAACTGACTCTTCTTACTGTCTATGTTTTGAACCATTCCTGTGACACTAGTTACACATTCCGATGCTTCACTTCAGGTTTTCTGTATCCCTCTGACCTTCTTATTGACGATGAAACACAGAAATTGCAGCGGAATTAAATACAAAAGGCCAAATGCCGACTTACGTACAAGAAAACTGACTCATCTTACTGCCTTTGTTTTTTAACCATTCCTGAGACACTAGTTATCGATTCCGATGCTTCACTTCAGGTTTACTGTATCGCTCTGACGCTCTTATTGATGATGAAACACTGAAATTGCATCGGAATGAAATACAAAAGGCACAATGCCGACATAAGGACAAGAATACCGATTCTTCTTAATGTCTATGTTTTGAACCATTCCTGTGACATAGGTTATAGATTCCGATGCTTCACTTCATGTTTACTGTATCCCTATGACCTTCTTATTGACGATGAAAGACAGAAATTGCATCGGAATTAAATGGAAAAGGCACAATGCCGACTTAAGTACAAGAAGACAGACTTATTACTGTCTAAGTTTTGAACCATTCCTATGACACTAGCTATAGACTCCGATGCTTCACCTCAGGTTCACTGTATTCCTCTGACCTTCTTATTGACGATGAAACACTGAAATTCTATCGGAATTAAATACAAAAGGCACAATGCCGACTTAAGTACATGAAAACTGACTCTTCTTACTGTCTATGCTTTGAACCTTTCCTGTGAGACCAGTTCCAGATTCCGATGCTTCACTTCAGGTTTACTGTATCCCTTGGACCTTCTTATTGACGTAACACTCAAACTGCATCGGAACTAAATACAAAAGGCACAATGCCGACTTAAGTACAAGAAGACTAACTCTTCTTGTTGACTATGTTTTGAACAATTCCTGTGAGACCAGTTTTAGATTCTGATGCTTCACTATGTGTTTACTGTATCCCTTGGACCTTCTTATTGACATTGAAACACAGAAATTGCAACGGAATTAAATACCAAAGGCACAACGCCGACTTAAGTACAAGAAAACTGACTCTACTAACTGTCTATGATTTCAACATTTCCTGTGACACCAGTTTTAGATTCCGATGCTTCTCTATATGTTTACTGTATCCCTTCGACCTTCTTATTGACGATGAAACACAGAAATTGCATCGGAATTAAATACAAAAGGCACAATGCCGACTTAAGTACAAGAAAACTGACTCTTCTTACTGTGTATGCTTTGATCCACTCCTGTGACACTAGTTATAGATTCCGATGCTTCACTTCAGGCATACTGTATCTCTATGACCTTCTTATTGACGATGAAACACAGAAATTGCATCGGAATTAAATACAAAAGGCACAATGCCGACTCAAGTACAAGTAGACTGGCTCTTCTTACTGTCAATGTTTTGAAACTTTCCTGTGAGGCCGATTTTAGATTCCAATGCTTCACTTCAGGTTTACTGTATCCCTCTGACCTTCTTATTGACGATGAAACACAGAAATTGCATCGGAATTAAATACAAAAGGCACAATGCCGACTCAAGTACAAGAAGACTGGCTCTTCTTACTGTCTATGTTTTGAACCTTACCTGTGAGACCGGATTTAGATTCCGATGCTTCACTTCAGGTATACTGTATCCCTTGGCCCTTCTTATTGACGACGAAACACAGAAAGTGCATCGGAATTAAATAGAAAAGGCACAATGCCGACTTACGTATAAGAAAATTGACTCTTCTTACTGTCTATGTTTTGAACCATTCCTGTGACACTAGTTATAGATTCCGATGCTTCACTTCAGGTTTACTGTATCCTCTGACCTTCTTTTTGACGATGAAACACAGAAATTGCATCGGAATTAAATACAAAAGGCACAATGCCGACTTATGTACAAGAAAACTGACTCTTCTTACTGTCTATGTTTTGAAACATTCCTGTGACACTAGTTACAGATTGCGATGCTTCACTTCTGGTTTACTGTATCCCTTGGACCTTCTTATTGACGACGAAACACAGAAATTGCATCGGAATTAAATAGAAAAGGCACAATGCCGACTAAAGTACAAGAAAACTGACTCTTCTTACTGTCTATGTTTTAACAACTCCTGTGACACTAGTTATAGATTCCGATGCTTCACTTCAGGTTTACTGTATCCCTCTGACCTTCTTTTTGACGATGAAACACAGAAATTGCATCGGAATTAAATACAAATGGCACAATGCCGACTTAAGTACAAGAAAACTGACTCTTCTTACTGTCTATGTTTCGAACCATACCTGTGACACTAGTTATAGATTCCGATACTTCACTTCAGGTTTACTGCATTCCTCTGACCTTCTTATTGACGATGAAACACAGAAATTGCATCGGAATTAAATACAAAAGGCACAATGCCGACTTAAGTACAAGAAATCTGACTCTTCTTACTGTCTATGCTTTGAAACATTCCTGTGACACTAGTTACAGATTGCGATGCTTCACTTCTGGTTTACTGTATCCCTCTGACCTTCATATTGACGATGAAACACAGAAACTGCATCGGAATTATATACAAGATGCACAATGCCGACTTAAGTACAAGCAGACTAACACTTCTTACTGTCTATGTTTTGAACCATTCCAGTGACACTAGTTATAGATTCCGATACTTCACATCAGGTTAGTTGTATCCCTCTGACCTTCTTATTGACGATGAAACACAGAAATTGCATCTTAATTAAATACAAAAGCACAATGCCGACTTAAGTACAAGAAAACTGACTCTTCTCACTATCTATGTTTGAACCATTCCTGTGACACTAGTAATGGATTCCGATGCTTCACTTCAGGTTTACTGTATCCCTAAGACCTTCTTATTGACGATGAAACACAGAAATTGCATCGGACTTAAATACAAAAGGCACAATGCCGACTTAAGTACTAGAATACTGACTCTTCCTATTATCTGTGTTATGAACTATTCCTGTGACACTAGTTATATATTCCGATGCTTCGCTTCAGGTTTACTGTATCCCTCTGACCTTCTTATTCACGATGAAGCACAGAAATTGCATCGGAATTAGATACAAAAGGCACAATGCCGACTTAAGTACAAAAAGACAGACTCTTCTTACTGTCTATGTTTTGGACCATTCCTGTGACACTAGTTATAGATTCAGATGCTTCACTTCAGGTTTACTGTATCCCTCTGACCTTCTTATTGACAATGAAACACAGAAATTGCCTCGGAATTAAATACAAAAGGCACAATGCCGACTCAAGTACAAGAAGACTGGCTCTTCTTACTGTCTATGTTTTCAACCTTTCCTGTGACACTAGTTATAGATTCCGATGCTTCACTTCAGGTTTACTGTATCCCTCCGACCTTCTTATTGACGATGAAACACATAAATTGCATCGGAATTAAATAGAAAAATCACAATACCGACTTAAGAACAAGAAAACTGACTCTTTTTACTGTCTATGTTTTGAACCGTTCCTGTGACACTAGTTATAGATTCCGATGCTTCACTTCAGGTTTACTGTATCCCTCTGACCTTCTTAATGACGATGAAACACAGAAATTGCATCGGAATACAAACAAAAGGCACAATGCCGACTTAAGTACTAGAAGACTGAATCTCCTTACTGTCTAAGGTTTGAAATATTCCTGTGACACTAGTAATAGATTACGATGCTTCACTTCAGGTTTACTGTATCACTCAGACTATCTTATTGACGATTAAACACAGAAATTGCATCGGAATTAAATACAAAAGGCACAATGCCGACTCAAGTACAAGAAGACTGGCTCTTCTTACTGTATATGTTTTTGAACCTTTCCTGTGAGAGCAATTTTAGATTCCGATGCTTCACTTCGGGTTTACTGTAACCCTCTGACCTTCTTATTGACGATGAAACACAGAAATTGCATCGGAATTGAATACAAAAGGCACAATGCCAACTCAAGTACAAGAAGACTGGCTCTTCTTACTGTCTATGTTTTGAACCACTCCTGTGACACTAGTTATAGATTCTGATGCATCACTTCAGGATTACTGTATCCCTCTGACGTACATATTAACGATGAAACACAGACATTGCATCGGAATTAAATACAAAAGGCACAATGCCGACTTAATTATAAGAAAACTGACTCGTATTACAGCCTATGTTTGAACCATTGCTGTGACACTAGTTATAGATTCCGATGCTTCACTTCAGGTTTACCGTATCCCTCTGACCTGCTTATTGTCGATGAAAGAGAGAAATTGCATCAGAATTAAATACAAAAGGCACAATGCCGACTTAAGTACAAGGAAACAGACTCTTCTTACTGTCTATGTTGTGAACCATTCCTGTGACATTAGTTATAGATTCCGATGCTTCACTTCAGGTTTACTGTATCCCTCTGACCTTCTTATTGACGATGAAACACAGAAATTGCATCGGAATGAAATACAAAAGGCACAATGCAGACTTAAGTACAAGAAGACTGGCTCTTTTTACTGTCTATGTTTTGAACCATTCCTGTGACACTAGTTATAGATTCCGATGCTTCACTTCAATTTTACTGTATCCCTCTGACCTTCTTATTGACGATGAAACACTGAAATTGCATCTTAAATAAATACAAAAGGCACAATGCCGACTTAAGTACAGGGAGACTGACTCTTCGTACCGTCTATGTTAGAACCATTCCTGTGTCACTAGTTATAGATTCCGTTGCTTCACTTCAGGTTTACTGTATCCTACTCACCCTCTTATTGACGATCAATCACAGAAATTGCATCGGAGTTAAATACAAAAGGCGCAATGCCGACTCAAGTACAAGAGGACTGGCTCTTCTTACTGTCTATGTTTTGAACCTTTCCTGTGAGACCGGTTTTAGATTCCGATGCTTCACTTCAGGTTTACTGTATCCTTTGGACCTTCTTATTGACGACGTAACACAGAAATTGCATCGAAAATAAATAGAAATGCACAATGCCGACTTAAGTACAAGATAACTGACTCATCTTACAGTCTTTGTTTTGAACCATTCCCGTGACACAAGTTATAGATACCCATGCTTCACTTCAGGTTTACTGTATCCCTCTGACCGTCTTATTGACGATGAAACACCGAAATTGCATCGGAATTAAATACAAAACTCACAATGCCAACTTAAGTACAAGTAAACTGACTCTTCTTACAGTCTGTGTTTTGAACCATTCCTGTGACACTAGTTACAGATTCCGTTGCTTCACTTCAGGTTTACTGTATCCCTCTGACCTTCTTATTGACGATGATACACAGACATTGCATCGGAATTAAATACAAAAGGCACAATGCCGACTCAAGTACAGGAAGACTGGCTCTTCTTACTGTCTATGTTTTGAACCTTACCTGTGAGACCGGTTTTAGATTCCGATGCTTCACTTCAGGTATACTGTATCCCTTGGCCCTTCTTATTGACGACGAAACACAGAAAGTGCATCTGAATTAAATAGAAAAGGCACAATGCCGACTTACGTATAAGAAAATTGACTCTTCTTACTGTCTATGTTTTGAACCATTCCTGTGACACTAGTTACAGATTCCGATGCTTCACTTAAGGTTTGCTGTATCCCTCTGACCGTCTTATTAACGATGTAACACAGAAATTGCATCGGAATTAAAAAAAAACTCACAATGCCGACCCAAGTACAAGAAGACTTGCTCTTCTTACTGTCTATGATTTGAGCCATTCCTGTGAGACCGGTATTAGATTCCGATGCTTCACTTCAGGATTACTGTATCCCTTGGACCTTCTTATTGACGACGAAACACAGAAATTGAATCGGAATTAAATAGAAAAGGCACAATGCCGACTTAAGTACAAGAAAACTGACTCTTCTTACTGTCTATGTTTTAACCATTCCTGTGACACTAGTTATAGATTCAAATGCTTCACTTCAGGTTTACTGTATCCCTCTGACCTTCTTTTTGACGATGAAACACAGAAATTGCATCGGAATTAAATACAAATGGCACAATGCCGACTAAAATACAAGAAAACTGACAATTCTTACTGTCTATGTTTCGAACCATTCCTGTGACCATAGTTATAGATTCCGTGCTTAACTTCAGGTTTACTATATCCCTCTGATCTTCTTATTGAAGATGAAACACAGATATTGCATCGGAATTAAATACAAAAGGCACAATGCCAACTTAAGTACAAAATGATTGACTCTTCTTACTCTGTATGTTTTGAACCATTCCTATGACACTAGTTATAGATTCCGATGTTTCACTTCAGGTTTACTGTATCCCTCCGACCGTCTTATTGACGATGAAACACAGAAATTGCATTGGAATTAAATACAAAAGGCACAATACCAACTCAAGTACAAGAAGACTGGCTCTTCTTACTGTCAATGTTTTGAACCATTCCTGTGACACTAGTTATAGATTCCGATGCTTCACTTCAGGTTTACTGTATCCCTCTGACCTTCATATTGACGATGAAACACAGAAACTGCATCGGAATTATATAAAAGATGCACAATGCCGACTTAAGTACAAGCAGACTAACTCTTCTTACTGTCTATGTTTTGAACCATTCCAGTGACACTAGTTATAGATTCCGATGCTTCACATCAGGTTTGTTGTATCCCTCTGACCTTCTTATTGACGATGAAACACAGAAATTGCATCTTAATTAAATACAAAAGGCACAATGCCGACGTAAGTACAAGAAAACTGACTCTTCTTACTATCTATGTTTGAACCATTCCTGTGACACTAGTAATAGATTCGGATGCTTCACTTCAGGTTTACTGTATCCCTATGACCTTCTTATTGACGATGAAACACAGAAATTGCATCGGAATTAAATACAAGAGGCACAATGCCGACTTAAGTACTAGAATACTGACTCTTCCTATTGTCTGTGTTATGAACCATTCCTGTGACACTAGTTATATATTCCGATGCTTCGCCTCAGGTTTACTGTATCCCTCTGACCTTCTTATTCACGATGAAGCACAGAAATTGCATCCGAATTAGATACAAAAGGCACAATGCCGACTTAAGTACAAAAAGACAGACTCTTCTTACTGTCTATGTTTTGGACCATTCCTGTGACACTAGTTATAGATTCAGATGCTTCACTTCAGGTTTACTGTATCCCTCTGACCTTCTTATTGACAATGAAACACAGAAATTGCCTCGGAATTAAATACAAAAGGCACAATGCCGAATCAAGTACAAGAAGACTGGCTCTTCTTACTGTCTATGTTTTGAACCTTTCCTGTGACACTAGTTATAGATTCCGATGCTTCACTTCAGGTTTACTGTATCCCTCCGACCTTCTTATTGACGATCAAACACAGAAATTGCATCGGAA
The DNA here is from genome assembly GCF_021461385.2 of Schistocerca piceifrons. Taxonomy (NCBI): domain Eukaryota; kingdom Metazoa; phylum Arthropoda; class Insecta; order Orthoptera; family Acrididae; genus Schistocerca; species Schistocerca piceifrons. The sequence continues at coordinate 103,798 of NW_025728142.1, read as the reverse complement.
TACAAACAAAAGGCACAATGCCGACTTACGTACTAGAAGACTGAATCTCCTTACTGTCTATGGTTTGAAATATTCCTGTGACACTAGTTATAGATTACGATGCTTCACTTCAGGATTACTGTATCCCTCTGACCTTCTTAATGACGATGAAACACAGAAATTGCATCGGAATTGAATACAAAAGGCACAATGCCGACTCAAGTACAAGAAGACTGGCTCTTCTTACTGTCTATGTTTTGAACCACTCCTGTGACACTAGTTATAGATTCGGATGCATCACTTCCGGATTACTGTATCCCTCTGACGTTCATATTAACGATGAAACACAGACATTGCATCGGAATTAAATACTAAAGGCACAATGCCGACTTAATTATAAGAAAACTGATTCGTATTACAGTCTATGTTTGAACCATTGCTGTGACACTAGTTATAGATTCCGATGCTTCACTTCAGGTTTACCGTATCCCTCTGACCTTCTTACTGACGATGAAACACAGAAATTTCATCCGAATTAAATACAAAATGCGCAATGCCGACTTAAGTACAAGAAAATTGACTCTTCCTACTGTCTATGTTTTGAACCATTCCTGTGACACTAGTTACAGATTCCGATGCTTCACTTCAGGTTTACTGTATCCCTCTGACCTTCTTATTTATGATGAAACACAGAATTTGCATCGGAATGAAATACAAAACTCACAATGCCAACTTAAGTACAAGTAAACTGACTCTTCTTACTGTCTATGTTTTGAAACGTTCCTGTGACACTAGTTATAGATTCCGATGCTTCACTTCAGGTTTACTGTATCCCTCTGACCTTCTTATTGACGATGAAACACAGAAATTGCATCGGAATTAAATACAAAAGGCACAATGCCGACTCAAGTGCAAGAAGACTGGCTCTTCTTACTGTCTATGTTTTGAACCTTTCCTGTGAGACGGTTTTAGATTCCGATGCTTCACTTCAGGTTTACTGTATCCCTCTGACCTTCTTTTTGACGATGAAACACAGAAATTGCATCGGAATTAAATACAAATGGCACAATGCCGACTTAAGTACAAGAAAACTGACTCTTCTTACTGTCTATGTTTCGAACTATTCCTGTGACACTAGTTATAGATTCCGATACTTCACTTCAGGTTTACTGCATCCCTCTGACCTTCTTATTGACGATGAAACACAGAAATAGCATCGGAATTAAATACAAAAGGCACAATGCTGACTTAAGTACAAGAAAACTGACTCTTCTTACTGTCTATGCTTTGAAACATACCTGTGACACTAGTTACAGATTGCGATGCTTCACTTCTGGTTTGCTGTATCCCTCTGACCTTCATATTGACGAGCAACACAGAAATTGCATCGGAATTAAATACAAAAGGCACAATGCCGACTTAAGTACAAGAAAACTGACGCTTCCTACTGTTCATGTTTTGAACCATTCCTGTGACCCTAGTTATAGATTCCGTGCTACACTTCTGGTTTACTATATCCCTCTGATCTTCTTATTGACGATGAAACACAGAAACTGCATCGGAATTATATACAAGATGCACAATGCCGACTTAAGTACAAGCAGACTAACTGTTCTTACTGTCTATGTTTTGAACCATTCCAGTGACACTAGTTATAGATTCCGATGCTTCACATCAGGTTTGTTGTATCCCTCTGACCTTCTTATTGACGATGAAACACAGAAATTGCATCTTAATTAAATACAAAAGGCACAATGCCGACTTAAGTACAAGAAAACTGACTCTTCTTACTATCTATGTTTGAACCATTCCTGTGACACTAGTAATAGATTCGGATGCTTCACTTCAGGTTTACTGTATCCCTATGACCTTCTTATTGACGATGAAACACAGAAATTGCATCGGAATTAAATACAAAAGGCACAATGCCGACTTAAGTACTAGAATACTGACTCTTCCTATTGTCTGTGTTATGAACCATTCCTGTGACACTAATTATATATTCCGATGCTTCGCTTCAGGTTTACTGTATCCCTCTGACCTTCTTATTCACGATGAAGCACAGAAATTGCATCGGAATTAGATACAAAAGGCACAATGCCGACTTAAGTACAAAAAGACAGACTCTTCTTACTGTCTATGTTTTGGACCATTCCTGTGACACTAGTTATAGATTCAGATGCTTCACTTCAGGTTTACTGTATCCCTCTGACCTTCTTATTGACAATGAAACACAGAAATTGCCTCGGAATTGAATACAAAAGGCACAATGCCGACCCAAGTACAAGAAGACTGGCTCTTCTTTCTGTCTATGTTTTGAACCTTTCCTGTGATACTAGTTATAGATTCCGATGCTTTGCTTCAGGTTTACTGTATCCCTCCGACCTTCTTATTGACGATGAAACACATAAATTGCATCGGAATTAAATAGAAAAGGCACAATGCCGACTCCAGTACAAGAAGACTGACTCTTCTTACTGTCTATGGTTTGGAATATTCCTGTGACACTAGTTATAGATTACGATACTTCACTTCAGGTTTACTGTATCACTCAGACCTTCTTATTGACGATTAAACACAGAAATTGCATCGGAATTAAATACAAAAGGCACAATGCCGACTCAAGTACAAGAAGACTGGCTCTTCTTACTATATATGTTTTGAACCTTTCCTGTGAGACCAATTTTAGATTCCGATGCTTCACTTCGGGTTTACTGTAACCCTCTGACCTTCTTATTGACGATGAAACACATAAATTGCATCGGAATTGAATACAAAAGGCACAATGCCGACTCAAGTACAAGAAGACTGGCTCTTCTTACAGTCTATGATTTTGAACCACTCCTGTGACACTAGTTATAGATTCCGATGCATCACTTCAGGATTACTGTATCCCTCTGACCTTCTTATTCACGATGAAGCACAGAAATTGCATCGGAATTAGATACAAAAGGCACAATGCCGACTTAAGTACAAAAAGACAGACTCTTCTTACTGTCTATGATTTGAACTATTCCTGTGAGACCAGTTTTAGATTCCAATGCTTGACTTCAGGTTTACTGTATCCCTTGGACCTTCTTATTGACGACGAAACACAGAAATTGCATCGTAATTAAATAGAAAAATCACAATACCGACTTAAGAACAAGAAAACTAACTCTTTTTACTGTCTATGTTTTGAACCGTTCCTGTGACACTAGTTATAGATTCCGATGCTTTACTTCAGGTTTACTGTATCCCTCTGACCTTCTTAATGACGATGAAACACAGAAATTGCATCGGAATACAAACAAAAGGCACAATGCCGACTTAAGTACTAGAAGACTGAATCTCCTTACTGTCTATGGTTTGAAATATTCCTGTGACACTAGTTATAGATTACGATACTTCACTTCAGGTTTACTGTATCACTCAGACCTTCTTATTGACGATTAAACACAGAAATTGTATCGGAATTAAATACAAAAGGCACAATGCCGACTCAAGTACAAGAAGACTGGCTCTTCTTACTGTATATGTTTTGAACCTTTCCTGTGAGACCAATTTTAGATTCCGATGCTTCACTTTGGGTTTACTGTAACCCTCTGACCTTCTTATTGACGATGAAACACAGAAATTGCATCGGAATTGAATACAAAAGGCACAATGCCGACTCAAGTACAAGAAGACTGGCTCTTCTTACTGTCTATGTTTTGAACCACTCCTGTGACACTAGTTATAGATTCCGATGCATCACTTCAGGATTACTGTATCCCTCTGACGTTCATATTAACGATGAAACACAGACGTTGCATCGGAATTAAATACAAAAGGCACAATGCCGACTTAATTATAAGAAAACTGACTCGTATTACAGTCTATGTTTGAACCATTGCTGTGACACTAGTTATAGATTCCGATGCTTCACTTCAGGTTTACCGTATCCCTCTGACCTGCTTATTGTCGATGAAACAGAGAAATTGCATCAGAATTAAATACAAAATGCACAATGCCGACTTAAGTACAAGGAAACAGACTCTTCTTACTGTCTATGTTGTGAACCATTCCTGTGACATTAGTTATAGATTCCGATGCTTCACTTCAGGTTTACTGTATCCCTCTGACCTTCTTATTGACGATGAAACACAGAAATTGCATCGGAATGAAATACAAAAGGCACAATGCAGACTTAAGTACAAGAAGACTGGCTCTTTCTACTGTCTATGTTTTGAATGATTCCTGTGTCACTAGTTATAGATTCCGATGCTTCACTTCAGGTTTACTGTATCCCTCTGACATTCTTATTGACGATGAAACACAGAAATTGCATCTTAATTAAATACAAAAGGCACAATGCCGACTTAAGTACAGGAAGACTGATTCTTCATACCGTCTATGTTAGAACCATTCCTGTGACACTAGTTATAGATTCCGTTGCTTCACTTCAGGTTTACTGTATCCTTCTCACCCTCTTATTGACGATCAATCACAGAAATTGCATCGGAGTTAAATACAAAAGGCGCAATGCCGACTCAAGTACAAGAGGACTGGCTCTTCTTACTATCTATGTTTTGAACCTTTCCTGTGAGACCGGTTTTAGATTCCGATGCTTCACTTCTGGTTTACTGTATCCCTTGGACCTTCTTATTGACAACGAAACACAGAAATTGCATCGAAAATGAATAGAAATGAACAATGCCGACTTAAGTACAAGAAAACTGACCCTTCTTACAGTCTTTGTTTTGAACCATTCCCGTGACACTAGTTATAGATACCCATGCTTCACTTCAGGTTTACTGTATCCCTCTGACCGTCTTATTGACGATTAAACACCGAAATTGCATCGGAATTAAATACAAAAGGCACAATGCCGACTCAAGTGCAAGAAGACGGCTCTTCTTACTGTCTATGTTTTGAACCTATCCTATGAGGCCGGTTTTAGATTCCGATGCTTCACTTCAGGTTTACTGTATCCCTTGGACCTTCTTATTGACGACGAAACACAGAAACGGCATCGGAATGACATTGAAAAGGCACAATGTCCACTTAAGTACAAGAAAACTGACTCTTCTTACTGTCTATGTTTTGAACCATTCCTGTGACACTAGTTATAGATTCCGATGCATCACTTCATGCTTTTTGAATCCCTCTGACCTTCTTGTTGATGATGAAACACACAAATTGCATCGGAATTAAATACAAAAAGCACAAAGCTGACTTAAGTATAAGAAAACTGACTCTTCTTATTGTCTATGCTTTGAACCATTCCTGTAACACTAGTTACGGATTCCGATGCTTCACTTCAGGTTTACTGTATCCCTCTGACCTTTTTATTGACGATGAAACACGTAAATTGCATCGGAATTAATTACAAAAGGCACATTGCCGACTCAAGTACAAGTAGACTGGCTCTTCTTACTGTCTATGATTTGAACCTTTGCTGTGAGACCGGTTTTAGATGCCAATGCTTCATTTCAGGTTTACTGTATCCCTCTGACTTTCTTATTGACGATGAAACTCAGTAATTGCATCGGAATTAAATACAAGAGGCACATTGCCGACTCAAGTACAAGAGGACTGGCTCTTCTTAGTGTCTATGTTTTGAACCTTTCCTGTGAGACCGGTTTTAGATTCCGATGCTTCACTTCAGGTTTAATGTATCCCTTGGACCTCCTAATTGACGACGAAACACAGAAACGGCATCGGAATTAATTAGAAAAGGCACAATGTCGACTTAAGTACAAGAAAACTGACTCTTCTTACTGTCTATGTTTTGAATCATTCCTGTGACACTAGTTATAGATTCCGATGCATCTCTTCATGCTTTTTGTATCCCTCTGACCTTCTTTTTGATGATGAAACACAGAAATTGCATCTTAATAAATTACAAAAGGCGCAATGCCGACATAAGTATAAGAAAACTGACCATTCTTACTGTCTATGCTTTGAACCATTCCAGTAACACTAGTTACAGATTCCGATGCTTCACTTCAGGTTTACTGTATCCCTCTGACCTTCTTATTGACGATGAAACACAATAATTGCATCGGAATTAAATACAAAGGGCACAATCCCGACTGAAGTACAAGAAGACTGGCTCTTCTTACTGTCTATGATTTGAACCTTTGCTGTGAGACCGGTTTTAGATTCCAATGCTTCACTTCAGGCTTACAATAATTGCATCGGAATTAAATACAAAGGGCACAATCCCGACTGAAGTACAAGAAGACTGGCTCTTCTTACTGTCTATGATTTGAACCTTTGCTGTGAGACCGGTTTTAGATTCCAATGCTTCACTTCAGGTTTACTGTATCCCTCTGACCTTCGTATTGACGATGAAACACAGAAATGCCATCGGAATTAAATACAAAAGGCACAATGCCAACTTAATTATAAGAAAACCGACTCTTCTTACTGTCTATGCTTTGAACCACTCCTTTGACACTAGTTAAAGATTTTGATGCTTCACTTCAGGTTTACTGTATCCCTCTGACCTTCTTATTGACGATGAAACACAGAAATTGCATCGGAATTAAATACAAAAGTCACAATGCCGACTTGAGTACAAGTAAACTGACTCTTCTTACTGTCTATGTTTCGAACCATTCCTGTGACACTAGTTATAGATTCCGATGCTTCACTTCAGGTTTACTGCATCCCTCTGACCTTCTTATTGACGATCAAGCACAGAAATTGCATCGGAATTAAATACAAAAGGCACAATGCCGACTCAAGTACAAGAGGACTGGCTCTTCTTACTGTCTATGTTTTGAACCTTTCCTGTGAGGCCGATGTTAGATTCCGATGCTTCAGTTCAGGTTTACAGCATCCCTTGGACCTTCTTATTGACGACGAAACACAGAAACTGCATCGGAATTAAATAGAAAAGGCACAATGTCGACTTAAGTACAAGAAAACAGACTCTTCTTACTGTCTATTTTCTGAACCATTCCTGTGAAACTAGTTATAGATTCCGATGCTTCACTTCAGGTTTACTGCATCCCTCTGACCTTCTTATTGATGATGAAACACAGAAATGGCATCGGAATTAAATACAAAAGTCACAATGCCGACTTGAGTACAAGTAAACTGACTCTTCTTACTGTCTATGTTTTGAACCATTCCTGTGACACTAGTTATAAATTCCGATGCATCACTTCGGGGTTACTGTATCCCTCTGACCTACGTATTGACGATGAAACACAGAAATTGCATTGGAATTAAATACAAAAGGCACAATGCCGACTTAAGTACAAAAAGACGGACTCAACTTACTGTCTATGTTTTGAACCATTCCTGTGACACTAGTTATAGATTCCGATGCTTCACTTCAGGTTTACTGTATCCCTCTGACCTTCTTATTGACGATGAAACACAGAAATAGCATCGGAATTAAATAGAAAAGGCACAATGCCGTGTTAAGTACAAGAAAACTGACTCTTCTTACTGTCTATGTTTTGAACCATTCCTGTGACACTAGTTATAGATTCCGATGCATCTCTTCGGGGTTACTGTATCCCTCTGACCTTCTTATTGACGATGAAACACAGAAATTGCATCGGAATGAAATATAAAAGGCACAAGGCCGACTTAATTATAAGAAAACTGACTCTTCTTACTGTCTATGCTTTGAACCATACCTGTGACACTGGTTACAGATTCCGATGCTTCACTTCAGGTTTACTGTATCCCTCTGACCTTCTTATTGTCGATGAAACACAGAAATTGCATCAGAATTAAATACAAAATGCACAATGCCGACTTAAGTACAAGAAAACTGACTCTTCTTACTGTCTATGTTTTGACGCATTCCTGTGACCCTAGTTATAGGTTCCGATGCTTCACTTCAGGTTTACTGTATCCCTCTGACCTTCATATTGACGATGAAACACAGAAATTGCATCGGAATTATATACAAAGGCCACAATGCCGACTTAAGTAGAGGAAGACTGACTCTTCTTACCGTCTATGTTTTGAACCATTCCCGTAACACTAGTTATAGATTCCGATGCTTCACTTCAGGTTTACTGTATCCCTTGAACCTTCTTATTGACGACGAAACACAGAAATTGCATCGGAATTATATAGAAAAGGACAATGGCGACATAAGTACAAGAAAACTGACTCTTCTTACAGTCTTTGCTTTGAACCATTCCTGTGACACTAGTTATAGATTCCGATGCATCACTTCAGGATTACTCTATCCCTCTGACCTGCTTATTGTCGATGAAACAGAGAAATTGCATCAGAATTAAATACAAAAGGCACAATGCCGACTTAAGTACAAGGAAACAGACTCTTCTTACTGTCTATGTTGTGAACCATTCCTGTGACATTAGTTATAGATTCCGATGCTTCACTTCAGGTTTACTGTATCCCTCTGACCGTCTTATTGACGATGAAACACCGAAATTGCATCGGAATTAAATACAAAAGGCACAATGCCGACTCAAGTGCAAGAAGACGGCTCTTCTTACTGTCTATGTTTTGAACCTATCCTGTGAGGCCGGTTTTAGATTCCGATGCTTCACTTCAGGTTTACTGTATCCCTTGGACCTTCTTATTGACGACGAAACACAGAAACGGCATCGGAATGAAATTGAAAAGGCACAATGTCCACTTAAGTACAAGAAAACTGACTCTTCTTACTGTCTATGTTTTGAACCATTCCTGTGACACTAGTTATAGATTCCGATGCATCACTTCATGCTTTTTGAATCCCTCTGACCTTCTTGTTGATGATGAAACATACAAATTGCATCGGAATTAAATATAAAAGGCACAAAGCTGACTTAAGTATAAGAAAACTGACTCTTCTTACTGTCTATGCTTTGAACCATTCCTGTAACACTAGTTACGGATTCCGATGCTTCACTTCAGGTTTACTGTATCCCTCTGACCTTTTTACTGACGATGAAACACGTAAATTGCATCGGAATTAAATACAAAAGGCACATTGCCGACTCAAGTACAAGTAGACTGGCTCTTCTTACTGTCTATGATTTGAACCTTTGCTGTGAGACCGGTTTTAGATGCCAATGCTTCACTTCAGGTTTACTGTATCCCTCTGACTTTCTTATTGACGATGAAACTCAGTAATTGCATCGGAATTAAATACAACAGGCACATTGCCGACTCAAGTACAAGAGGACTGGCTCTTCTTACTGTCTATGTTTTGAACCTTTCCTGTGAGACCGGTTTTAGATTCCGATGCTTCACTTCAGGTTTAATGTATCCCTTGGACCTTCTAATTGACGACGAAACACAGAAACGGCATCGGAATTAATTAGAAAAGGCACAATGTCGACTTAAGTACAAGAAAACTGACTCTTCTTACTGTCTATGTTTTGAATCATTCCTGTGACACTAGTTATAGTTTCCGATGCATCACTTCATACTTTTTGTATCCCTCTGACCTTCTTTTTGATGATGAAACACAGAAATTGCATCGGAATAATTTACAAAAGGCGCAATGCCGACTTAAGTATAAGAAAACTGACCCTTCTTACTGTCTATGCTTTGAACCATTCCAGTAACACTAGTTACAGATTCCGATGCATCACTTCAGGTTTACTGTATCCCTCTGACCTTCTTATTGACGATGAAACACAATAATTGCATCGGAATTAAATACAAAGGGCACAATCCCGACTGAAGTACAAGAAGACTGGCTCTTCTTACTTTCTATGATTTGAACCTTTGCTGTGAGACCGGTTTTAGATCCCAATGTTTCACTTCAGGTTTACTGTATCCCTCTGACCTTCTTATTGACGATGAAACACAGAAATGCCATCGGAATTAAATACAAATGGCACAATGCCAACTTAATTATAAGAAAACCGACTCTTCTTACTGTCTATGCTTTGAACCACTCCTTTGACACTTGTTAAAGATTTTGATGCTTCACTTCAGGTTCACTGTATCCCTCTGACCTTCTTATTGACGATGAAACACAGAAATTGCATCGGAATTAAATACAAAAGTCACAATGCCGACTTGAGTACAAGTAAACTGACTCTTCTTACTGTCTATGTTTTGAACCATTCCTGTGACACTAGTTATAGATTCCGATGCTCCACTTCAGGTTTACTGCATCCCTCTGACCTTCTTATTGACGATCAAGCACAGAAATTGCATCGGAATTAAATACAAAAGGCACAATGCCGACTCAAGTACAAGAGGACTGGCTCTTCTTACTGTCTATGTTTTGAACCTTTCCTGTGAGGCCGATGTTAGATTCCGATGCTTCAGTTCAGGTTTACAGCATCCCTTGGACCTTCTTATTGACGACGAAACACAGAAACTGCATCGGAATGAAATAGAAAAGGCACAATGTCCACTTAAGTACAAGAAAACTGACTCTTCTTACTGTCTATTTTTTGAACCATTCCTGTGACACTAGTTATAGATTCCGATGCTTCACTTCAGGTTTACTGCATCCCTCTGACCTTCTTATTGATGATGAAACACAGAAATGGCATCGGAATTAAATACAAAATCACAATGCCTACTTAAGTATAAGAAAACTGATTCTTCTTACGATCTATGCTTTGAACCATTCCTGTGACACTAGTTATATATTCCGATGCTTCACTTCAGGTTTACTGTGTGCCTCTGACCTTCTTATTGACGATGAAACACATAAATTTCATCGGAATTAAATACAAAACTCACAATCCCGACTCAAGTACAAGAGGACTGGCTCTTCTTACTGCCTATGCTTTGAACCTTTCCTGTGAGACCGGTTATACATTCCGATGCTTCACTTCAGGTTTACTGTATCCCTTGAACCTTCTTATTGACGACGAAACACAGAAATTGCATCGGAATTATATAGAAAAGGACAATGGCGACATAAGTACAAGAAAACTGACTCTTCTTACTGTCTATGTTGTGAACCATTTATGTGACATTAGTTATAGATTCCGATGCTTCACTTCAGGTTTACTGTATCCCTCTGACCTTCTTATTGACGATGAAACACAGAAATTGCATCGGAATGAAATACAAAAGGCACAATGCAGACTTAAGTACAAGAAGACTGGCTCTTTTTACTGTCTATGTTTTGAACCATTCCTGTGACACTAGTTATAGATTCCGATGCTTCACTTCAGGTTTACTGTATCCCTCTGACCTTCTTATTGACGATGAAACACAGAAATTGCATCTTAATTAAATACAAAAGGCACAATGCCGACTGAAGTACAGGAAGACTGACTCTTCTTACCGTCTATGTTAGAACCATTCCTGTGACACTAGTTATAGATTCCGTTGCTTCACTTCAGGTTTACTGTATCCTTCTCACCCTCTTATTGACGATCTATCACAGAAATTGCATCGGAGTTAAAAACAAAAGGCGCAATGCCGACTCAAGTACAAGAGGACTGGCTCTTCTTACTGTCTATGCTTTGAACGTTTCCTGTGAGACCGGTTTTAGATTCCGATGCTTCACTTCAGGTTTACTGTATCCTTCTGACCTTCTTATTGACGATGAAACACAGAAATTCCATCAGAATTAAATACAAAAGGCACAATGCCGACTTAATTATAAGAAAACTGACTCTTCTTACTGTCTATGCTTTGAACCACTCCTTTGACACTAGTTATAGATTTTGATGCTTCACTTCAGGTTTACTGTATCCCTCTGACCTTCTTATTGACGATGAAACACAGAAATTGCATCGGAATTAAATAGAAAAGGCACAATGCCGTGTTAAGTACAAGAAAACTGACTCTTCTTACTGTCTATGTTTTATACCATTCCTGTGACACTAGTTATAGATTCCGATGCATCACTTCGGGGTTACTGTATCCCTCTGACCTTCTTATTGACGATGAAACACAGAAAATGCATCGGAATTAAATATAAAAGGCACAAGGCCGACTTAATTATAATAAAACTGACTCTTCTTACTGTCTATGCTTTGAACCATTCCAATGACACTAGTTACAGATTCCGATGCTTCACTTCAGGTTTACTGTATCCCTCTGACCTTCTTATTGTCAATGAAACACAGACATAGCATCAGAATTAAATCCAGAATGCACAATGCCGACTTAAGTACAAGAAAACTGACTCTTCTTACTGTCTATGTTTTGAAGCATTCCTGTGACACTAGTTATAGATTCCGATGCTTCACTTCAGGTTTACTGTATCCCTCTGACCTTCATATTGACGATGAAACACAGAAATTGCATCGGAATTATATAAAAAAGGCACAATGCCGACTTAAGTACAGGAAGACTGACTCTTCTTAGCGTCTATGTTTTGAACCATTCCTGTAACACTAGTTATAGATTCCGATGCTTCACTTCAGGTTTACTGTATCCTTCTGACCTTCTTATTGACGATCAAACACAGAAATTGCATCGGAATTAAATACAAAACTCACAATGCCGACTCAAGTACAAGTGGACTGGCTCTTCTTACTGCCTATGCTTTGAACCTTTCCTGTGAGACCGGTTATAGATTCCGATGCTTCACTTCAGGTTTACTGTATCCCTTGGACCTTCTTATTGACGACGAAACACAGAAATTGCATCGGAATTAAATAGAAAAGTACAATGCCGACTTAAGTACAAAAAAACAGACTCTTCTTACAGTCTTTGCATTGAACCATTCCTGTGACACTAGTTATAGCTGCCGATGCAACACTGCAGGTTTTTTGTATTCCTCTGACCTTCGTATTGATGATGAAACACAGAAATTGCATCGGAGTTAAATACAAAAGGCACAATGCCGACTTAAGTATAAGAAAACTGACTCTTCTTACTGTCTATGCTTTGCACCATTCCTGTGACACTAGTTATAGATTCCGATGCTTCACTTCAGGTTAACTGTATCCCTCTGACCTTCTTAATGACGATGAAACACAGAAATTGCATCGGAATACAAACAAAAGCACAATGCCGACTTAAGTACTAGAAAACTTAATCTCCTTACTATCTATGTTTTGAGCTACTCCTGTGACACTAGTTATAGATTACGATGCTTCACTTCAGGTTTACTGTATTACTATGACCTTCTTATTGACGATGAAACACAGAAATTGCATCGGAATTAAAAAGAAAAGGCACAATGCCGGGTTAAGTACAAGAAAACTGACTCTCCTTACTGTCTATGTTTTGAACCATTCCTGTGACACTAGTTATAGATTCCAATGCTTCACTTCAGGTTTACTGTATCCCTCTGACCTTCTTATTGAAGATGAAACACAGAAATTGCATCGGAATTAAATACAAAAGGCACAATGCCGACTTAAGTACAAGAAAACTGCTTTTTCTTACTGTCTATGTTTTGAACCTTTCCTGTGAGACCGGTTTTAGATTCCGATTCTTCACTTCAGGTTTACTTTATCCCTCTGACCTTCTTATTGACGATGAAACACAGAAATTGCATCGGAATTAAATACAAAAGGCACAATGCCGACTCAAGTACAAGAAAACTGACTCTTCATACTTTCTATGTTTTGAAAGATACCTGGGACATTAGTTATAGATTCCGATGCTTCACTTCAGGTTTACAGTATCCCTCTGACCTTCTTATTGACGATGAAACACAGAAATTGCATCGGAATTAAATACAAAAGTCACAATGCCGACTTGAGTACAAGTAAACTGACTCTTCTTACTGTCTATGTTTTGAACCATTCCTGTGACACTAGTTATAAATTCCAATGCTTCACTTCAGGTTTACTGTATCCCTCTGACCTACGTATTGACGATGAAACACAGAAATTGCATTGGAATTAAATACAAAAGGCACAATGCCGACTTAAACACAAAAAGACTGACTCATCTTACTGTCTATGTTTCGAACCATTCCTGTGACACTAGTTATAGATTCCGATGCTTCACTTCAGGTTTACTGCATCCCTCTGACCTTCTTATTGGCGATCAAGCACAGAAATTGCATCGGAATTAAAAACAAAAGGCACAATGCCGACTCAAGTACAAGAGGACTGGCTCTTCTCACTGTATACGTTTTGAACCTTTCCTGTGAGGCCGGTTTTAGATTCCGATGCTTCAGTTCAGGTTTACAGCAACCCTTGGACCTTCTTATTGACGACGAAACACAGAAACCGCATCGGAATTAAATAGAAAAGGCACAATGCCGACTTAATTATAAGAAAACCGACTCTTCTTACTGTCTATGTTTTGAACCACTTCTTTGACACTAGTTATAGATTTTGATGCTTCACTTCAGGTTTACTGTATCCCTCTGACCTTCTTATTGACGATAAAACACAGAAATTGCATCGGATTTAAATACAAAAGGCACAATGCCGACTTAAGTACAAAAAGACGGACTCAACTTACTGTCTATGTTTTGAACCATTCCTGTGACACTAGTTATAGATTCCGAGTCTTCACTTCAGGTTTACTGTAACCCTCTGACCATCTTATTGACGATGAAACACAGAAATAGCATCGGAATTAAATACAAAAGTCACAATGCCGACTTGAGTACAAGTACACTGACTCTTCTTACTGTCTATGTTTTGAACCATTCCTGTGACACTAGTTATAGATTCCGATGCTTCACTTCAGGTTTACTGCATCCCTCTGACCTTCTTATTGACGATCAAGCACAGAAATTGCATCGGAATTAAATACAAAAGGCACAATGCCGACTCAAGTACAAGAGGACTGGCTCTTCTTACTGTCTATGTTTTGAACCTTTCCTGTGAGGCCGATGTAAGATTCCGATGCTTCAGTTCAGGTTTACAGCATCCCTTGGACCTTCGTATTGACGACGAAACACTGAAACTGCATCGGAATTAAATAGAAAAGGCACAATGTCGACTTAAGTACAAGAAAACTGACTCTTCTTACTGTCTATTTTTTGAACCATTCCTGTGACACTAGTTATAGATTCCGTTGCTTCACTTCAGGTTTACTGCATCCCTCTGACCTTCTTATTGATGATGAAACACAGAAATGGCATCGGAATTAAATACAAAAGTCACAATGCCTACTTAAGTATGAGAAAACTGATTCTTCTTACGATCTATGCTTTGAACCATTCCTGTGACACTAGTTATATATTCCGATGCTTCACTTCAGGTTTACTGTATGCCTCTGACCTTCTTATTGACGATGAAACACATAAATTTCATCGGAATGAAATACAAAATGCACAATGCCGACTCAAGTACAAGAAGACTGGCTCTTCTTACTGTCTATGTTTTGACGCATTCCTGTGACCCTAGTTATAGGTTCCGATGCTTCACTTCAGGTTTACTGTATCCCTCTGACCTTCATATTGACGATGAAACACAGAAATTGCATCGGAATTATATACAAAGGCCACAATGCCGAC
This sequence comes from Schistocerca piceifrons, assembly GCF_021461385.2. Taxonomy (NCBI): domain Eukaryota; kingdom Metazoa; phylum Arthropoda; class Insecta; order Orthoptera; family Acrididae; genus Schistocerca; species Schistocerca piceifrons. Next base: position 88,518 of record NW_025728142.1, on the reverse strand, counting down.
TTAAGTACAGGAAGACTGACTCTTCTTACCGTCTATGTTTTGAACCATTCCCGTAACACTAGTTATAGATTCCGATGCTTCACTTCAGGTTTACTGTATCCTTCTGACCTTCTTATTGACGATCAAACACAGAAATTGCATCGGAATTAAATACAAAACTCACAATCCCGACTCAAGTACAAGAGGACTGGCTCTTCTTACTGCCTATGCTTTGAACCTTTCCTGTGAGACCGGTTATACATTCCGATGCTTCACTTCAGGTTTACTGTATCCCTTGAACCTTCTTATTGACGACGAAACACAGAAATTGCATCGGAATTATATAGAAAAGGACAATGGCGACATAAGTACAAGAAAACTGACTCTTCTTACAGTCTTTGTTTTGAACCATTCCTGTTACAGTAGTTATAGATTCCGATGCATCACTTCAGGAATACTGTATCCCTCTGACCTGCTTATTGTCGATGAAACAGAGAAATTGCATCAGAATTAAATACAAAAGGCACAATGCCGACTAAGTACAAGGAAACAGACTCTTCTTACTGTCTATGTTGTGAACCATTCCTGTGACATTAGTTATAGATTCCGATGCTTCACTTCAGGTTTACTGTATCCCTATGACCTTCTTATTGACGATGAAACACAGAAATTGCATCGGAATGAAATACAAAAGGCACAATGCAGACTTAAGTACAAGAAGACTGGCTCTTTTTACTGTCTATGTTTTGAACCATTCCTGTGACACTAGTTATAGATTCCGATGCTTCACTTCAGGTTTACTGTATCCCTCTGACCTTCTTATTGACGATGAAACACAGAAATTGCATCTTAATTAAATACAAAAGGCACAATGCCGACTGAAGTACAGGAAGACTGACTCTTCTTACCGTCTATGTTAGAACCATTCCTGTGACACTAGTTATAGATTCCGTTGCTTCACTTCAGGTTTACTGTATCCTTCTCACCCTCTTATTGACGATCAATCACAGAAATTGCATCGGAGTTAAATAAAAAAGGCGCAATGCCGACTCAAGTACAAGAGGACTGGCTCTTCTTACTGTCTATGCTTTGAACCTTTCCTGAGAGACCGGTTTTAGATTCCGATGCTTCACTTCAGGTTTACTGTATCGCTTGGACCTTCTTATTGACGACGAAACACAGAAATTGCATCGAAAATGAATAAAAATGCACAATGCCGACTTAAGTACAAGAAAACTGACTCATCTTACAGTCTTTGTTTTGAATCATTCCCGTGACACTAGTTATAGATACCCATGCTTCACTTCAGGTTTACTGTATCCCTCTGACGGTCTTATTGACGATGAAACACCGAAATTGCATCGGAATTAAATACAAAAGGCACAATGCCGACTCAAGTGCAAGAAGACGGCTCTTCTTACTGTCTATGTTTTGAACCTTTGCTGTGAGACCGGTTTTAGATGCCAATGCTTCACTTCAGGTTTACTGTATCCCTCGGACCTTCTTATTGACGATGAAACTCAGAAATTGCATCGGAATTAAATACAAGATGCACATTGCCGACTCAAGTACAAGAGGACTGGCTCCTCTTACTGTCTATGCTTTGTACCTTTCCTGTGAGACCGGTTTTTGATTCCGATGCTTCACTTCAGGTTTAATGTATCCCTTGGACCTTCTTATTGACGACGAAACACAGAAACGGCATCGGAATTAATTAGAAAAGGCACAATGTCGACTTAAGTACAAGAAAACTGACCCTTCTTACTGCCTAAGTTTTGAATCATTCCTGTGACACTAGTTATAGATTCCGATGCATCACTTCATGCTTTTTGCATCCCTCTGACCTTCTTCTTGATGATGAAACACAGAAATTGCATCGGAATAAATTACAAAAGGCGCAATGCCGACTTAAGTATAAGAAAACTGACCCTTCTTACGGTCTATGCTTTGAACCATTCCAGTAACACTAGTTACAGATTCCGATGCTTCACTTCAGGTTTACTCTATCCCTCTGACCTTCTTATTGACGATGAAACACAATAATTGCATCGGAATTAAATACAAAGGGCACAATGCCGACTCAAGTACAAGAAGACTGGCTCTTCTTACTGTCTATGATTTGAACCTTTGCTGTGAGACCGGTTTTAGATTCCAATGTTTCACTTCAGGTTTACTGTATCCTTCTGACCTTCTTATTGACGATGAAACACAGAAATTCCATCGGAATTAAATACAAAAGGCACAATGCCGACTTAATTATAAGAAAACTGACTCTTCTTACTGTCTATGCTTTGAACCACTCCTTTGACACTAGTTATAGATTTTGATGCTTCACTTTAGGTTTACTGTATCCCTCTGACCTTCTTATTGACGATGAAACACAGAAATTGCATCGGAATTAAATAGAAAAGGCACAATGCCGTGTTAAGTACAAGAAAACTGACTCTTCTTACTGTCTATGTTTTGAACCATTCCTGTGACACTAGTTATAGATTCCGATGCATCACTTCGGGGTTACTGTATCCCTCTGACCTTCTTATTGACGATGAAACACAGAAATTGCATCGGAATTAAATATAAAAGGCACAAGGCCGACTTAATTATAATAAAACTGACTCTTCTTACTGTCTATGCTTTGAACCATTCCTGTGACACTAGTTACAGATTCCGATGCTTCACTTCAGGTTTACTGTATCCCTCTGACCTTCTTATTGTCGATGAAACACAGAAATAGCATCAGAATTAAATCCAAAATGCACAATGCCGACTTAAGTACAAGAAAACTGACTCTTCTTACTGTCTATGTTTTGAAGCATTCCTGTGACACTAGTTATAGATTCCGATGCTTCACTTCAGGTTTACTGTATCCCTCTGACCTTCATATTCACGATGAAACACAGAAATTGCATCGGAATTATATAAAAAAGGCACAATGCCGACTTAAGTACAGGAAGACTGACTCTTCTTAGCGTCTATGTTTTGAACCATTCCTGTAACACTAGTTATAGATTCCGATGCTTCACTTCAGGTTTACTGTATCCTTCTGACCTTCTTATTGACGATCAAACACATAAATTGCATCGGAATTAAATACAAAACCCACAATGCCGACTCAAGTACAAGTGGACTGGCTCTTCTTACTGCCTATGCTTTGAACCTTTCCTGTGAGACCGGTTATAGATTCCGATGCTTCACTTCAGGTTTACTGTATCCCTTGGACCTTCTTATTGACGACGAAACACAGAAATTGCATCGGAATTAAATAGAAAAGTACAATGCCGACTTAAGTAGAAAAAAACTGACTCTTCTTACAGTCTTTGCATTGAACCATTCCTGTGACACTAGTTATAGCTGCCGATGCAACACTGCAGGTTTTTTGTATTCCTCTGACCTTCGTATTGATGATGAAACACAGAAATTGCATCGGAGTTAAATACAAAAGGCACAATGCCGACTTAAGTATAAGAAAACTGACTCTTCTTACTGTCTATGCTTTGCACCATTCCTGTGACACTAGTTATAGATTCCGATGCTTCACTTCAGGTTTACTGTATCCCTCTGACCTTCTTAATGACGATGAAACACAGAAATTGCATCGGAATACAAACAAAAGCACAATGCCGACTTAAGTACTATGAGACTTAATCTCCTTACTATCTATGTTTTGAGCTACTCCTGTGACACTAGTTATAGATTACGATGCTTCACTTCAGGTTTACTGTATTACTATGACCTTCTTATTGACGATGAAACACAGAAATTGCATCGGAATTAAAAAGAAAAGGCACAATGCCGGGTTAAGTACAAGAAAACTGACTCTCCTTACTGTCTATGTTTTGAACCATTCCTGTGACACTAGTTATAGATTCCGATGCTTCACTTCAGGTTTACTGTATCCCTCTGACCTTCTTATTGAAGATGAAACACAGAAATTGCATCGGAATTAAATACAAAAGGCACAATGCCGACTTAAGTACAAAAAAACTGATTTTTCTTACTGTCTATGATTTGAACCTTTCCTGTGAGACCGGTTTTAGATTCCGATTCTTCACTTCAGGTTTACTTTATCCCTCTGACCTTCTTATTGACGATGAAACACAGAAATTGCATCGGAATTAAATACAAAAGGCACAATGCCGACTCAAGTACAAGAAAACTGACTCTTCATACTGTCTATGTTTTGAAAGATACCTGCGACATTAGTTATAGATTCCGATGCTTCACTTCTGGTTTACTGTATCCCTCTGACCTTCTTATTGAAGTTGAAACACAGAAATTGCATCGGAATTAAATACAAAAGGCACAATGCCGACTTAAGTACAAGAAAACTGATTCTTCTTACTGTCTATGTTTTTAACCATTCCTGTGACACTAGTTATAGATACCGATGCTTCACTTCAGGTTTACTGTATCCCTCTGACCTTCTTATTGAAGATGAAACACAGAAATTGCATCGGAATTAAATACAAAAGTCACAATGCCGACTTGAGTACAAGTAAACTGACTCTTCTTACTGTCTATGTTTTGAACCATTCCTGTGACACTAGTTATAAATTCCAATGCTTCACTTCAGGTTTACTGTATCCCTCTGACCTACGTATTGACGATGAAACACAGAAATTGCATTGGAATTAAATACAAAAGGCACAATGCCGACTTAAACACAAAAAGACTGACTCATCTTACTGTCTATGTTTCGAACCATTCCTGTGACACTAGTTATAGATTCCGATGCTTTACTTCAGGTTTACTGCATCCCTCTGACCTTCTTATTGACGATCAAGCACAGAAATTGCATCGGAATTAAAAACAAAAGGCACAATGCCGACTCAAGTACAAGAGGACTGGCTCTTCTCACTGTATACGTTTTGAACCTTTCCTGTGAGGCCGGTTTTAGATTCCGATGCTTCAGTTCAGGTTTACAGCATCCCTTGGACCTTCTTATTGACGACGAAACACAGAAACCGCATCGGAATTAAATAGAAAAGGCACAATGCCGACTTAATTATAAGAAAACCGACTCTTCTTACTGTCTATGCTTTGAACCACTTCTTTGACACTAGTTATAAATTTTGATGCTTCACTTCAGGTTTACTGTATCCCTCTGACCTTCTTATTGACGATAAAACACAGAAATTGCATCGGATTTAAATACAAAAGGCACAATGCCGACTTAAGTACAAAAAGACGGACTCAACTTACTGTCTATGTTTTGAACCATTCCTGTGACACTAGTTATAGATTCCGAGTCTTCACTTCAGGTTTACTGTAACCCTCTGACCATCTTATTGACGATGAAACACAGAAATAGCATCGGAATTAAATACAAAAGTCACAATGCCGACTTGAGTACATGTAAACTGACTCTTCCTACTGTCTATGTTTTGAACCATTCCTGTGACACTAGTTATAGATTCCGATGCTTCACTTCAAGTTTACTGTATCCTTCTGACCTTCTTATTGACGATCAAACACAGAAATTGCATCGGAATTAAATACAAAACTCACAATCCCGACTCAAGTACAAGAGGACTGGCTCTTCTTACTGCCTATGCTTTGAACCTTTCCTGTGAGACCGGTTATACATTCCGATGCTTCACTTCAGGTTTACTGTATCCCTTGAACCTTCTTATTGACGACGAAACACAGAAATTGCATCGGAATTATATAGAAAAGGACAATGGCGACATAAGTACAAGAAAACTGACTCTTCTTACAGTCTTTGTTTTGAACCATTCCTGTGACAGTAGTTATAGATTCCGATGCATCACTTCAGGAATACTGTATCCCTCTGACCTGCTTATTGTCGATGAAACAGAGAAATTGCATCAGAATTAAATACAAAAGGCACAATGCCGACTAAGTACAAGGAAACAGACTCTTCTTACTGTCTATGTTGTGAACCATTCCTGTGACATTAGTTATAGATTCCGATGCTTCACTTCAGGTTTACTGTATCCCTATGACCTTCTTATTGACGATGAAACACAGAAATTGCATCGGAATGAAATACAAAAGGCACAATGCAGACTTAAGTACAAGAAGACTGGCTCTTTTTACTGTCTATGCTTTGAACCATTCCTGTGACACTAGTTATAGATTCCGATGCTTCACTTCAGGTTTACTGTATCCCTCTGACCTTCTTATTGACGATGAAACACAGAAATTGCATCTTAATTAAATACAAAAGGCACAATGCCGACTGAAGTACAGGAAGACTGACTCTTCTTACCGTCTATGTTAGAACCATTCCTGTGACACTAGTTATAGATTCCGTTGCTTCACTTCAGGTTTACTGTATCCTTCTCACCCTCTTATTGACGATCAATCACAGAAATTGCATCGGAGTTAAATAAAAAAGGCGCAATGCCGACTCAAGTACAAGAGGACTGGCTCTTCTTACTGTCTATGCTTTGAACCTTTCCTGTGAGACCGGTTTTAGATTCCGATGCTTCACTTCAGGTTTACTGTATCCCTTGGACCTTCTTATTGACGACGAAACACAGAAATTGCATCGAAAATGAATAAAAATGCACAATGCCGACTTAAGTACAAGAAAACTGACTCATCTTACAGTCTTTGTTTTGAATCATTCCCGTGACACTAGTTATAGATACCCATGCTTCACTTCAGGTTTACTGTATCCCTCTGACGGTCTTATTGACGATGAAACACCGAAATTGCATCGGAATTAAATACAAATGGCACAATGCCGACTCAAGTGCAAGAAGACGGCTCTTCTTACTGTCTATGTTTTGAACCTTTGCTGTGAGACCGGTTTTAGATGCCAATGCTTCACTTCAGGTTTACTGTATCCCTCGGACCTTCTTATTGACGATGAAACTCAGAAATTGCATCGGAATTAAATACAAGATGCACATTGCCGACTCAAGTACAAGAGGACTGGCTCCTCTTACTGTCTATGCTTTGTACCTTTCCTGTGAGACCGGTTTTAGATTCCGATGCTTCACTTCAGGTTTAATGTATCCCTTGGACCTTCTTATTGACGACGAAACACAGAAACGGCATCGGAATTAATTAGAAAAGGCACAATGTCGACTTAAGTACAAGAAAACTGACCCTTCTTACTGCCTAAGTTTTGAATCATTCCTGTGACACTAGTTATAGATTCCGATGCATCACTTCATGCTTTTTGCATCCCTCTGACCTTCTTCTTGATGATGAAACACAGAAATTGCATCGGAATAAATTACAAAAGGCGCAATGCCGACTTAAGTATAAGAAAACTGACCCTTCTTACGGTCTATGCTTTGAACCATTCCAGTAACACTAGTTACAGATTCCGATGCTTCACTTCAGGTTTACTCTATCCCTCTGACCTTCTTATTGACGATGAAACACAATAATTGCATCGGAATTAAATACAAAGGGCACAATGCCGACTCAAGTACAAGAAGACTGGCTCTTCTTACTGTCTATGATTTGAACCTTTGCTGTGAGACCGGTTTTAGATTCCAATGCTTCACTTCAGGTTTACTGTATCCTTCTGACCTTCTTATTGACGATGAAACACAGAAATTCCATCGGAATTAAATACAAAAGGCACAATGCCGACTAAATTATAAGAAAACTGACTCTTCTTACTGTCTATGCTTTGAACCACTCCTTTGACACTAGTTATAGATTTTGATGCTTCACTTCAGGTTTACTGTATCCCTCTGACCTTCTTATTGACGATGAAACACAGAAATTGCATCGGAATTAAATAGAAAAGGCACAATGCCGTGTTAAGTACAAGAAAACTGACTCTTCTTACTGTCTATGTTTTGAACCATTCCTGTGACACTAGTTATAGATTCCGATGCATCACTTCGGGGTTACTGTATCCCTCTGACCTTCTTATTGACGATGAAACACAGAAATTGCATCGGAATTAAATATAAAAGGCACAAGGCCGACTTAATTATAATAAAACTGACTCTTCTTACTGTCTATGCTTTGAACCATTCCTGTGACACTAGTTACAGATTCCGATGCTTCACTTCAGGTTTACTGTATCCCTCTGACCTTCTTATTGTCGATGAAACACAGAAATAGCATCAGAATTAAATCCAAAATGCACAATGCCGACTTAAGTACAAGAAAACTGACTCTTCTTACTGTCTATGTTTTGAAGCATTCCTGTGACACTAGTTATAGATTCCGATGCTTCACTTCAGGTTTACTGTATCCCTCTGACCTTCATATTGACGATGAAACACAGAAATTGCATCGGAATTATATAAAAAAGGCACAATGCCGACTTAAGTACAGGAAGACTGACTCTTCTTAGCGTCTATGTTTTGAACCATTCCTGTAACACTAGTTATAGATTCCGATGCTTCACTTCAGGTTTACTGTATCCTTCTGACCTTCTTATTGACGATCAAACACATAAATTGCATCGGAATTAAATACAAAACCCACAATGCCGACTCAAGTACAAGTGGACTGGCTCTTCTTACTGCCTATGCTTTGAACCTTTCCTGTGAGACCGGTTATAGATTCCGATGCTTCACTTCAGGTTTACTGTATCCCTTGGACCTTCTTATTGACGACGAAACACAGAAATTGCATCGGAATTAAATAGAAAAGTACAATGCCGACTTAAGTAGAAAAAAACTGACTCTTCTTACAGTCTTTGCATTGAACCATTCCTGTGACACTAGTTATAGCTGCCGATGCAACACTGCAGGTTTTTTGTATTCCTCTGACCTTCGTATTGATGATGAAACACAGAAATTGCATCGGAGTTAAATACAAAAGGCACAATGCCGACTTAAGTATAAGAAAACTGACTCTTCTTACTGTCTATGCTTTGCACCATTCCTGTGACACTAGTTATAGATTCCGATGCTTCACTTCAGGTTTACTGTATCCCTCTGACCTTCTTAATGACGATGAAACACAGAAATTGCATCGGAATACAAACAAAAGCACAATGCCGACTTAAGTACTAGAAGACTTAATCTCCTTGCTATCTATGTTTTGAGCTACTCCTGTGACACTAGTTATAGATTACGATGCTTCACTTCAGGTTTACTGTATTACTATGACCTTCTTATTGACGATGAAACACAGAAATTGCATCGGAATTAAAAAGAAAAGGCACAATGCCGGGTTAAGTACAAGAAAACTGACTCTCCTTACTGTCTATGTTTTGAACCATTCCTGTGACACTAGTTATAGATTCCGATGCTTCACTTCAGGTTTACTGTATCCCTCTGACCTTCTTATTGAAGATGAAACACAGAAATTGCATCGGAATTAAATACAAAAGGCACAATGCCGACTTAAGTACAAGAAAACTGATTTTTCTTACTGTCTATGATTTGAACCTTTCCTGTGAGACCGGTTTTAGATTCCGATTCTTCACTTCAGGTTTACTTTATCCCTCTGACCTTCTTATTGACGATGAAACACAGAAATTGCATCGGAATTAAATACAAAAGGCACAATGCCGACTCAAGTACAAGAAAACTGACTCTTCATACTGTCTATGTTTTGAAAGATACCTGCGACATTAGTTATAGATTCCGATGCTTCACTTCAGGTTTACTGTATCCCTCTGACCTTCTTATTGAAGTTGAAACACAGAAATTGCATCGGAATTAAATACAAAAGGCACAATGCCGACTTAAGTACAAGAAAACTGATTCTTCTTACTGTCTATGTTTTTAACCATTCCTGTGACACTAGTTATAGATACCGATGCTTCACTTCAGGTTTACTGTATCCCTCTGACCTTCTTATTGAAGATGAAACACAGAAATTGCATCGGAATTAAATACAAAAGTCACAATGCCGACTTGAGTACAAGTAAACTGACTCTTCTTACTGTCTATGTTTTGAACCATTCCTGTGACACTAGTTATAAATTCCAATGCTTCACTTCAGGTTTACTGTATCCCTCTGACCTACGTATTGACGATGAAACACAGAAATTGCATTGGAATTAAATACAAAAGGCACAATGCCGACTTAAACACAAAAAGACTGACTCATCTTACTGTCTATGTTTCGAACCATTCCTGTGACACTAGTTATAGATTCCGATGCTTTACTTCAGGTTTACTGCATCCCTCTGACCTTCTTATTGACGATCAAGCACAGAAATTGCATCGGAATTAAAAACAAAAGGCACAATGCCGACTCAAGTACAAGAGGACTGGCTCTTCTCACTGTATACGTTTTGAACCTTTCCTGTGAGGCCGGTTTTAGATTCCGATGCTTCAGTTCAGGTTTACAGCATCCCTTGGACCTTCTTATTGACGACGAAACACAGAAACCGCATCGGAATTAAATAGAAAAGGCACAATGCCGACTTAATTATAAGAAAACCGACTCTTCTTACTGTCTATGCTTTGAACCACTTCTTTGACACTAGTTATAGATTTTGATGCTTCACTTCAGGTTTACTGTATCCCTCTGACCTTCTTATTGACGATAAAAAACAGAAATTGCATCGGATTTAAATACAAAAGGCACAATGCCGACTTAAGTACAAAAAGACGGACTCAACTTACTGTCTATGTTTTGAACCATTCCTGTGACACTAGTTATAGATTCCGAGTCTTCACTTCAGGTTTACTGTAACCCTCTGACCATCTTATTGACGATGAAACACAGAAATAGCATCGGAATTAAATACAAAAGTCACAATGCCGACTTGAGTACAAGTAAACTGACTCTTCTTACTGTCTATGTTTTGAACCATTCCTGTGACACTAGTTATAAATTCCGATGCATCACTTCGGGGTTACTGTATCCCTCTGACCTACGTATTGACGATGAAACACAGAAATTGCATTGGAATTAAATACAAAAGGCACAATGCCGACTTAAGTACAAAAAGACGGACTCAACTTACTGTCTATGTTTTGAACCATTCCTGTGACACTAGTTATAGATTCCGATGCTTCACTTCAGGTTTACTGTATCCCTCTGACCTTCTTATTGACGATGAAACACAGAAATAGCATCGGAATTAAATAGAAAAGGCACAATGCCGTGTTAAGTACAAGAAAACTGACTCTTCTTACTGTCTATGTTTTGAACCATTCCTGTGACACTAGTTATAGATTCCGATGCATCACTTCAGGGTTACTGTATCCCTCTGACCTTCTTATTGACGATGAAACACAGAAATTGCATCGGAATTAAATATAAAAGGCACAAGGCCGACTTAATTATAAAAAACTGACTCTTCTTACTGTCTATGCTTTGAACCATTCCTGTGACACTAGTTACAGATTCCGATGCTTCACTTCAGGTTTACTGTATCCCTCTGACCTTCTTATTGTCGATGAAACACAGAAATAGCATCAGAATTAAATACAAAATGCACAATGCCGACTTAAGTACAAGAAAACTGACTCTTCTTACTGTCTATGTTTTGAAGCATTCCTGTGACACTAGTTATAGATTCCGATGCTTCACTTCAGGTTTACTGTATCCCTCTGACCTTCATATTGACGATGAAACACAGAAATTGCATCGGAATTATATAAAAAAGGCACAATGCCGACTTAAGTACAGGAAGACTGACTCTTCTTAGCGTCTATGTTTTGAACCATTCCTGTAACATTTGTTATAGATTCCGAGCTTCACTTCAGGTTTACTGTATCACTCTGACCATCTTATTGACGATAAAACACAGAAATTGCATCGGAATTAACTCCAAAAGGCACAATGCCCACTCAAGTACAAGAAGACTGACCCTTCCTACTGTCTATGTTTTGAACCTTTCCTTTGAGACCGGTTTTAGATTCCGATGCTTCACTTCAGGTTTACTGTATCCCTCTGACCTTCTTATTGACAATGAAACACAGAAATTGCATCGGAATGAAATAGAAAAGGCACAATGCCGACTTACGTACAAGATGACTGACTCTTCTTACTGTCTATGTTTCGAACCATTCCTGTGACACTAGTTATAGATTCCGATGCCTCACTTCAGGTTTACTGTATCCTCCTGACCTTATTGACGATCAAACACAGATATTGCATCGGAATTAAATACAAAAGGCACAATGCCGACTCAAGTACAAGAGGACTGACTCTTCTGACTGCCTATGTTTTGAACCTTTCTTGTGAGACCGGTTTTAGATTCCGATTCTTCACTTCAGGTTTACTATATCCCTTGGACCTTCTAATTGACGACGAAACACAGAAATTGCATCGGAATTAAATAGAAAAGGCACAATGCCGTGTTAAGTACAAGAAAACTGGCTCTTCTTACTGTCTATGTTTTGAACCATTCCTGTGACACTAGTTATAGATTCAGATGCATCACTTCGGGGTTACTGTATCCCTCTGACCTTCTTATTGACGATAAAACACAGAAATTGCATCGGAATTAAAAATAAAAGGCACAAGGCCGACTTAATTATAAAAAAACTGACTCTTCTTACTGTCTATGCTTTGAACCACTCCTGTGACACTAGTTACAGATTCCGATGCTTCCCTCTGACCTTCTTATTGTCGATGAAACACAGAAATAGCATTAGAATTAAACACAAAATGCACAATGCCGACTTAAGTACAAGAAAACTGACTGTTCTTACTGTCTATGTTCTGAAGCATTTCTGTGACACTAGTTATAGATTCCGATGCTTCCCTTCAGGTTTACTGTATCCGTCTGACCTTCATTTTGACGATGAAACAGAAATTGCATCGGAATTATATAAAAAAGGCACAATGCCGATTCAAGTATAAGAGGACTGGCTCTTCTTACTGCCTATGGTTTGAACCTTTCCTGTGAGACCGGTTATAGATTCCGATGCTTCACTTCAGGTTTACTGTATCCCTTGAACCTTCTTATTGACGACGAAACACAGAAATTGCATCGGAATTAAATAGAAAAGCACAATGCCGACTTAAGCACAAGAAAACTGACTCTTCTTACAGTCTTTGTTTTGAACCATTCCTGTGACACTAGTTATAGATTCCGATGCATCACTTCATGTTTATTGTATCCGTCTGGCCTTCGTATTGATGATGAAACACAGAAATTGCATTGGAATTAAATACAAAAGGCACAATGCCGACTTAAGTATAAGAAAACTGACTCTTCTTACTGTCTTTGTTTGAAATATTCCTGTGACACTAGTTATAGATTCCGATGCTTCACTTCAGGTTTGCTGTATCCCTTTGACTTTCTTAATGACGATGAAACACAGAAATGCATCGGAATTCAAACAAAAGCACAATGCCGACTTAAGTACTAGAAGACTGACTCTCCTTACTATCTATGTTTTGAACTACTCCTGTGACACTAGTTATTGATTACGATGCTTCACTTCAAGTGTACTGTATCACTCTGACCATCTTATTGACGATAAAACACAGAAATTGCATCGGAATTAAATCCAAAAGGCACAATGCCGACTCAAGTACAAGAAGACTGACTCTTCTTACTGTCTATGTTTTGAACCTTTCCTTTGAGACCGGTTTTTGATTCCGATGCTTCACTTCAGGTTTACTGTATCCCTCTGACCTTCTTATTGACAATGAAACACAGAAATTGCATCGGAATGAAATAGAAAAGGCACAATGCCGACTTAAGTACAAGATGACTGACTCTTCTTACCGTCTATGTTTCGAACCATTCCTGTGACACTAGTTATAGATTCCGATGCCTCACTTCAGGTTTACTGTATTACTATGACCTTCTTATTGACGATGAAACACAGAAATTGCATCGGAATTAAAAAGAAGAGCACAATGCCTGGTTAAGTACAAGAAAACTGACTCTTCTTACTGTCTATGTTTTGAACCATTCCTGTGACACTAGTTATAGATTCCGATGCTTCACTTCAGGATTACTGTATCCCTCTGACCTTCTTATTGAAGATGAAACACAGAAATTGCATCGGAATTAAATACAAAGGGCACAATGCCAACTTAAGTACAAGCAAACTGATTCTTCTTACTGTCTATGTTTTGAATCTTTCCTGTGAGACCGGTTTTAGATTCTGATTCTTCACTTCAGGTTTACTGTATCCCTCTGACCGTCTTATTGACGATGAAACACAGAAATTGCATCGGAATTAAAAAGAAAAGGCACAATGTCGGGTTAGGTACAAGAAAACTGACTCTTCTCACTGTCTATGATTAGAACCTTTCCTGTGACTCTAGTTATAGCTTCCTATGCATCACTTCAGCGTTACTGTATCCCTCTGACCTTCTTATTAACGGTGAAACACAGAAATTGCATCGGAATTAAATACAAAAGGCACAATGCCGACTCAAGTACAAGAAAACTGACTCTTCATACTGTCTATGTTTTGAACCATTCCTGTGACATTAGTTATAGATTCCTATGCTTCACTTCAGGTTTACCGTATCCCTCTGACCTTCTTATTGAAGATGAAACACAGAAATTGCATCTGAATTAAATACAAAAGGCACAATGCCGACTTAAGTACAAGGAAACTGATTCTTCTTACTGTCTATGTTTTTAATCATTCCTGTGACACTAGTTATAGATTCCGATGCTTCACTTCAGGTTTACTGTATCCCTCTGAGCTTCTTATTGACGATGAAACACAGAAATTGCATCGGAATTAAATACAAAAGGCACAACGCCGACTTAAGTACAAGAAGACTGGCTCTTCTTACTGTCTATGTTTTGAACCATTCCTGTGACACTAGTTATAGATTCCGATGCTTCACTTCAGGTTTACTGTATCCCTCTGACCTTCATATTGACGATGAAACACAGAAATTGCATCGGAATTATATACAAGAGGTACAATGCCGACTTAAGTACAAGAAGACTGACTCTTCTTACTGTCTATGCTTCGAACCATTCCTGTGACACTAGTTATAGATTCCGATTCCTCACTTCAGGTTTACTGTATCCCTCTGACCTTCTTATTGACGATGAAACACAGAAATTGCATCTTAATTAAATACAAAAGGCACAATGCCGACTTAAGTACAGGAAGACTGACTCTTCTTACCGTCTATGTTTTGAACCATTCCTGTGACACTAGTTATAGATTCCGATGCTTCACTTCAGGTTTACTGTATCCTTCTGACCTTCTTATTGACGATGAAACACTGAAATTGCATCGGAATGAAATACAAAAGGCACAATGCCGACTTAAGTACAAGAAAACTGATTCTTCTTACTGTCTATGTTTTTAACCATTCCTGTGACACTAATTATAGATTCCGATGCTTCACTTCAGGTTTACTGTATCCCTCTGACCATCTTATTGACGATGAAACACAGAAATTGCATCGGAATTAAATACAAAAGGCACAATGCCGACTCAAGTACAAGAAGACTGGCTCTTCTTACTGTCTATCTTTTGAACCATTCCTGTGACACTAGTTATACATTCCGATGCTTCACTTCAGGTTTACTGTATCCGTCTGACCTTCATATTGACGATGAAACACAGAAATTGCATCGGAATTATATAGAAGAGGCACAATGCCGACTTAAGTACAAGAAGACTGACTCTTCTTACTGTCTATGTTTCGAACCATTCCTGTGACACTAGTTATAGATTCCGATGCCTCACTTCAGGTGTACTGTATCCCTCTGACCTTCTTATTGACGATGAAACACAGAAATGGC
Organism: Schistocerca piceifrons; assembly: GCF_021461385.2. NCBI lineage: Eukaryota > Metazoa > Arthropoda > Insecta > Orthoptera > Acrididae > Schistocerca > Schistocerca piceifrons. The sequence continues at coordinate 72,947 of NW_025728142.1, read as the reverse complement.
ATATTAATTAAATACAAAAGGCACAATGCCGACTCAAGTACAAGAAGACTGGCTCTTCATACTGTCTATGTTTTGAACCTCTCCTGTGAGACCGATTTTAGATTCCGATGCCTTACGTCAGGTTTACTGTATCCCTCTGACCTTCTTATTGACAATGAAACACCGAAATTTCATCGGAATTAAATAAAAAAGGCACAATACTGATTTAATTATAAGAAAGCTGACTCTTCTTACTGTCTATGCTTTGAACCAATCTGTGACACTAGTTATAGATTCCGATGCATCACTTCAGGGTTACTGTATCCCTCCGACCTTCTTACTGACGATGAAACACAGAAATTGCATCGGAATTAAATACAAAAGGCACAATGCCGACTTAATTATAAGAAAACTGACTCTTCTTACTGTCTATGCTTTGAACCATTCTGTGACACTAGTTATTGATTCCGATGCTTCACTTCAGGTTTACGGTATCCCTCTGATCTTCTTATTGAAGATGAAACACAGAAATTGCATCGGAATTAAATACAAAAGGCCCAATGCCGACTTCAGTACAAGAAAACTGATTTTTCTTACTGTCTATGTTTTTAACCATTCCTGTGACACTAGTTATCGATTCCGATGCTTCACTTCAGGTTTACTGTACCCCTCTGACCTTCTAATTGACGATGAAACACAGAAATTGCATCGGAATTACATACAACAGGCACAATGCCGACTCAAGTACAAGAAAACTAGCTCTTCTTACTGTCTATGTTTTGAACCATTCCTGTGACACTAGTTATAGATTCCGATGCTTCACTTCAGGTTTACTGTATCCCTCTGACCTTCATATTGACGATGATAAACAGAAATTGCATCGGAATTATATACAAGAGGCACAATGCCGACTTAATTACAAGAAGACTGACACTTCTTAAAGTCTATGATTTGAACCATTCCTGTGACACTAGTTATAGATTCCGATGCTTCACTTCAGGTTTACTGTATCCCTTCGACATTTTTATTGACGATGAAACACAGAAATAGCAGCTTAATTAAATACAAAAGGCACAATGCCGTCTTATGTACAGGAAGACTGACTCTTCTTACTGTCTATGCTTTGAACCATTCCTGTAACACTAGTTATAGTTTCCGATGCTTCACTTCAGCTTTACTGTATCCCTTTGACCTACGTATAGACGGTGTAACACAGAAATTGCATTTTAATTAAATACAAAAGACACAATGCCGACTTAAGTACAAAAAGACTGCCTCTTTTTACTCTCTATGTTTTGAACCAATCCTGAGTCACTAGTTTTAGATTCCGATTCTTCACTCCAGGTTTACTGTATCCCTCTGACCTTCTTATTGACGATGAAACACAGAAATTGCATCGCAATTAAAAAGAAAAGGCACAATGTCCGGTTAGGTACAAGAAAACTGACTCTTCTTAATGTCTATGATTAGAACCTTTCCTGTGACTCTAGTTATAGCTTCCTATGCATCACTTCAGCGTTACTGTATCCCTCTGACCTTCTTATTAACGATGAAACACGGAAATTGCATCGGAATTAAATACAAAAGGCACAATGCCGACTCAAGTACAAGAAAACTGACTCTTTATACTGTCTATGATTTGAACCATTCCTGTGACATTAGTTATAGATTCCTATGCTTCACTTCAGGTTTACTGTATCCCTCTGACCTTCTTATTGAAGATGAAACACAGAAATTGCATCGGAATTAAATACAAAAGGCACAATGCCGACTTAAGTACAAGGAAACTGATTCTTCTTACTGTCTATGTTTTTAATCATTCCTGTGACACTAGTTATAGATTCCGATGCTTCACTTCAGGTTTACTGTATCCCTCTGAGCTTCTTATTGACGATGAAACACAGAAATTGCATCGGAATTAAATACAAAAGGCACAATGCCGACTTAAGTACAAGAAGACTGGCTCTTCTTACTGTCTATGTTTTGAACCATTCCTGTGACACTAGTTATAGATTCCGATGCTTCACTTCAGGTTTACTGTATCCCTCTGACCTTCATATTGACGATGAAACACAGAAATTGCATCGGACTTATATACAAGAGGTACAATGCCGACTTAAGTACAAGAAGACTGACTCTTCTTACTGTCTATGCTTCGAACCATTCCTGTGACACTAGTTATAGATTCCGATTCCTCACTTCAGGTTTACTGTATCCCTCTGACCTTCTTATTGACGATGAAACACAGAAATTGCATCTTAATTAAATACAAAAGCACAATGCCGACTTAAGTACAGGAAGACTGACTCTTCTTACCGTCTATGCTTTGAACCATTCCTGTGACACTAGTTATAGATTCCGATGCTTCACTTCAGGTTTACTGTATCCTTCTGACCTTCTTATTGACGATGAAACACTGAAATTGCATCGGAATGAAATACAAAAGGCACAATGCCCACTTAAGTACAAGAAAACTGATTCTTCTTACTGTCTATGTTTTTAACCATTCCTGTGACACTAATTATAGATTCCGATGCTTCACTTCAGGTTTACTGTATCCCTCTGACCATCTTATTGACGATGAAACACAGAAATTGCATCGGAATTAAATACAAAAGGCACAATGCCGACTCAAGTACAAGAAGACTGGCTCTTCTTACTGTCTATGTTTTGAACCATTCCTGTGACACTAGTTATAGATTCCGATGCTTCACTTCAGGTTTACTGTATCCGTCTGACCTTCATATTGACGATGAAACACAGAAATTGCATCGGAATTATATAGAAGAGGCACAATGCCGACTTAAGTACAAGAAGACTGACTCTTCTTACTGTTTTTTTTTCGAACCATTCCTGTGACACTAGTTATAGATTCCGATGCCTCACTTCAGGTTTACTGTATCCCTCTGACCTTCTTATTGACGATGAAACACAGAAATGGCATATTAATTAAATACAAAAGGCACAATGCCGACTCAAGTACAAGAAGACTGGCTCTTCTTACTGTCTATGTTTTGAACCTCTCCTGTGAGACCGATTTTAGATTCCGATGCCTTACGTCAGGTTTACTGTATCCCTCTGACCTTCTTATTGACAATGAAACACAGAAATTTCATCGGAATTAAATAAAAAAGGCACAACGCTGATTTAATTATAAGAAAGCTGACTCTTCTTACTGTCTATGCTTTGAACCAATCTGTGACACTAGTTATAGATTCCGATGCATCACTTCAGGGTTACTGTATCCCTCCGACCTTCTTACTGACGATGAAACACAGAAATTGCATCGGAATTAAATACAAAAGGCACAATGCCGACTTAATTATAAGAAAACTGACTCTTCTTACTGTCTATGCTTTGAACCATTCTGTGACACTAGTTATTGATTCCGATGCTTCACTTCAGGTTTACGGTATCCCTCTGATCTTCTTATTGAAGATGAAACACAGAAATTGCATCGGAATTAAATACAAAAGGCACAATGCCGACTTCAGTACAAGAAAACTGATTTTTCTTACTGTCTATGTTTTTAACCATTCCTGTGACACTAGTTATCGATTCCGATGCTTCACTTCAGGTTTACTGTATCCCTCTGACCTTCATATTGACGATAATAAACAGAAATTGCATCGGAATTATATACAAGAGGCACAATGCCGACTTAATTACAAGAAGACTGACACTTCTTAAAGTCTATGATTTGAACCATTCCTGTGACACTAGTTATAGATTCCGATGCTTCACTTCTGGTTTACTGTATCCCTCTGACATTTTTATTGACGATGAAACACAGAAATAGCATCTTAATTAAATACAAAAGGCACAATGCCGTCTTAAGTACAGGAAGACTGACTCTTCTTACTGTCTATGCTTTGAACCATTCCTGTAACACTAGTTATAGTTTCCGATGCTTCACTTCAGCTTTACTGTATCCCTTTGACCTACGTATAGACGGTGTAACACAGAAATTGCATTTTAATTAAATACAAAAGGCACAATGCCGACTTAAGTACAAAAAGACTGACTCTTTTTACTCTCTATGTTTTGAACCAATCCTGAGACACTAGTTATAGATTCCGATGCTTCACTTCAGGTTTACTGTATCCCTCTGACCTTCTTATTGACGATGAAACACAGAAATTGCATCGGAATTAAATACAAAACGCACAATTACGACTCAAGTACAAGAAGACTGGCTCTTCTTACTGTCTACGATTTGAACCATTCCTGAGACACTAGCTATAGATTCCGATGCTTCACTTCAGGTTTACTGTACCCCTCTGACCTTCTAATTGACGATGAAACACAGAAATTGCATCGGAATTACATACAAAAGGCACAATGCCGACTCAAGTACAAGAAAACTAGCTTTTCTTACTGTCTATGTTTTGAACCATTCCTGTGACACTAGTTATAGATTCCGATGCTTCACTTCAGGTTTACTGTATCCCTCTGACCTTCATTTTGACGATGAAACACAGAAATTGCATCGGAATTATATACAAGAGGCACAATGCCGACTTAATTACAAGAAGACTGACACTTCTTACTGTCTATGATTTGAACCATTCCTGTGACACTAGTTATAGATTCCGATGCTTCACTTCAGGTTTACTGTATCCCTCTGGCCTTCTTATTGACGATGAAACACAGAAATAGCATCTTAATTTAATACAAAAGGCACAATGCCAACTTAAGTACAGGAAGACTAACTCTTCTTACTGTCTATGTTTTGAACCATTCCTGTAACACTAGTTATAGTTTCCGATGCTTCACTTCAGCTTTACTGTATCCCTTTGACCTACGTATAGACGATGAAACACAGAAATTGCATTGGAATTAAATACAAAAAGCACAATGCCGACTTAAGTACAAAAAGTCTGACTCTTTTAACTCTCTATGTTTTGAACCAATCCTGTGACACTAGTTATAGATTCCGATGCTTCACTTCAGGTTTACTGTATCCCTCTGACGTTCTTATTGACGATCAAACACAGAAATTGCATCGGAATTAAATACAAAAGGCACAATGCCAACACAAGTACAAGAAGACTGACTCTTCTTACTGTCTATGATTTGAACCATTCCTGTGACACCAGTTATAGATTCCGATGCTTCACTTCAGGTTTATTATATCCTTTGGAACTTCTTATTGCCGATGAAACACAGAAATTGCTGCGGAATTAAATACAAAATGCCCAATGCCGACTTAAGTACTAGAAGACTGACTCTTCCTACTGTCTATGTTTTGAACCATTCCTGTGACACTAAATATAGTTTCCGATGCTTCACTTCAGGTTTACTGTATCCCTCTGAGCTTCATATTGACGATGAATCGCAGAAATTGCATCGGAATTATATACAAGAAGCACAATGCTGACTTAAGTACAAGAAGACTGACTCATCTTACTGTCTATGTTTTGAACCATTCTTGTGACACTAGTTATAGATTCCGATGCTTCACTTCAGGTATACTGCATCCCTCTGACCATCTTATTGATGATGAAACACAGAAATTGCATCGGAATTAAATTCTAAAAGCACAATGTGGACTCAAGTACAAGAGGACTGGCTCTTATTACTGTCTATGCTTTGAACCATTCCTGTGACTCTAGTTATAGATTCCGATGCTTCACTTCAGGTTTACTGTATCCCTCTGACCTTCTTATTGACGATGAAACACAGAAATTGCATCGGAATGAAATACAAAAGGCACAATGCCGACTTAAGTATAAGATAACTGACTCTTCTTGCTGTCTATGCTTTGAACTATTCCTGTGACACTAGTTGTAGATTCCGATGCTTCACTTCAGGTCTACTGTATCCCTCTAACCTTCTTAATGACGATGAGACACAGAAATTGCATCGGAATACAAACAAAAGGCACAATGCCAACTTAAGTACTAGAAGACTGACCCTCCTTACAGTCTATGTTTTGAACTACTCCTGTGACACTAGTTATAGATTACGATGCTTCACTTCAGGTTTACTGTATCACACTGACCTTCTTGTGGACGATGAAACACAGAAATTGCATCGGAATTAAATCCAAAAGGCACAATGCCGACTCAAGTACAAGAAGACAGGCTCTTCTTACTGTCTATAAATTGAACCTTTCCTATGAGACCGATTTTAGATTCCGATGCTTCACTTCAGGTTTGCTGTATCCCTCTGACCATCTTATTGACGATGAAACACAGAAATTGCATCGGAATTAAATACAAAAGGCACAATGACGACTTGAGTACAAGAAAACTGACTCTTCTTACTGTCTATGTTTTGAACCATTCCTGTGACTCTAGTTATAGATTCCGATGCTTCACTTCAGGTTTCTTTATCCCTCACACCTTCTTATTGAAGATGAAACACAGAAATAGCATCGGAATTAAATGCAAAAGGCACAATGCCGACTTAAGTACAAGAATACTGATTCTTCTTACTGTCTATGTTATTAACCATTCATGTGACACTAGTTATAGATTCCGATGCATCACTTCAGGTTTACTGTAACCCTGTGACCATCTTGTTGACGATAAAACACAGAAATTGCATCGGAATTAAATACAAAAGGCACAATGCCGACTTAAGTACAAGAAGACTGACTCTTCTTACTGTCTATGTTTTGAACCATTCCTGTGACACTAGTTATAGATTCCGATGCTTCACTTCAGGTTCACTATATCCCTCTGACCTTCTTAATGACGAAGAAACACAGAAATTGCATCGGAATTAAATACAAAAGGCACAATGACGACTTGAGTACAAGAAAACTGACTCTTCTTACTGTCTATGTTTCGAACCATTCCTGTGACACTAGTTATAGATTCCGATGCTTCACATCAGGTTTACTGTATCCGTCTGACCTTCATATTGACGATGAAACACAGAAATTGCATCGGAATTACATACAAGAGGCACAATGCCGACTTAAGTACAAGAAGACTGGCTCTTCTTATTGTCTATGTTTCGAACCTTTCCTGTGACACTAGTTATAGATTCCGATGCTTCACATCAGGTTTACTGTAACCCTGTGACCATCTTGTTGACGATAAAACACAGAAATTGCATCGGAATTAAATACAAAAGGCACAATGCCGACTTAAGTACAAGAAGACTGACTCTTCTTACTGTCTATGTTTTGAACCATTCCTGTGACACTAGTTATAGATTCCGATGCTTCACTTCAGGTACACTGCATCCCTCTGACCTTCTTATTGACGATGAAACACAGAAATTGCATCGGAATACAAACAAAAGCACAATGCCGACTTAAGTACTAGAAGACTGACTCTCCTTACTATCTATGTTTTGAACTACTCCTGTGACACTAGTTATAGATTCCGATGCTTCACTTCAGGTTCACTATATCCCTCTGACCTTCTTAATGACGAAGAAACACAGAAATTGCATCGGAATTAAATACAAAAGGCACAATGACGACTTGAGTACAAGAAAACTGACTCTTCTTACTGTCTATGTTTCGAACCATTCCTGTGACACTAGTTATAGATTCCGATGCTTCACATCAGGTTTACTGTATCCGTCTGACCTTCATATTGACGATGAAACACAGAAATTGCATCGGAATTACATACAAGAGGCACAATGCCGACTTAAGTACAAGAAGACTGGCTCTTCTTATTGTCTATGTTTCGAACCTTTCCTGTGACACTAGTTATAGATTCCGATGCTTCACTTCAGGTTTACTGTAACCCTGCTACCATCTTATTGACGATGAAACACAGAAATTGCATCGCAATTAAAAAGAAAAGGCACAATGCCGACTCAAGTACAAGAAAACTGACTCTTCATGCTGTCTATGTTTGAACCATTCCTGTGACATTAGTTATAGATTCCGATGCTTCACTTCAGGTTTACTGTATCCCTCTGACCTTCTTATTGAAGATGAAACACTGATATTGCATCGGAATTAAATACAAAAGGCACAATGCCGACGTAAGTACAAGAAAACTGATTCTTCTTACTGTCTATGTTTTTAGCCATTCCTGTGATACTAGTTATAGATTCCGATGCTTCACTTCAGGTTTACTGTATCCCTCTGACCTTCTTATAGACGATGAAACACAGAAATTGCATCGGAATTAAATACAAATGGCACAATGCCTACTCAAGTACAAGAAGACTGGCTCTTCTTACTGTCTATGATTTGCACCATTCCTGTGACACTAGTTATAGATTCCGATGCTTCACTTCAGGTTTACTGTATCCGTCTGACCTTCATATTGACGATGAAACACAGAAATTGCATCGGAATGAAATAGAAAAGGCACAATGCCGACTTAAGTACAAGATGACTGACTCTTCTTACTGTCCATGTTTCGAACCATTCCTGTGACACTAGTTATAGATTCCGATGCTTCACTTCAGGTTTACTGTATCCTTCTGACCTTCTTATTGACGATCAAACACAGATATTGCATCGGAATTAAATACAAAAGGCACAATGCCGACTCAAGTACAAGAGGACTGGCTCTTCTTACTGCCTACGTTTTGAACCTTTCTTGTGAGACCGGTTATAGTTTCCGATGCTTCACTTCATGTTTACTGTATCCCTTGGACCTTCTTATTGACGACGAAACACAGAAATTACATCGGAATTAAATAGAAAAGTACAATGCCGACCTGAGTACAAGAAAACTGACTCTTCTTACAGTCTTTGTTTTGAACCATTCCTGTGACACTAGTTATAGCTTCCGATGCACCACTGCAGGTTTTTGTATCCCTCTGACCTTCGTGTTGATGATGAAACACAGAAATTGCATCGGAATTAAATACAAAAGGCACAATGCCGACTTAAGAATGAGAAAACTGACTCTTCTTACTGTCTATGCTTTGAACCATTCCTGTGACACTAGTTATAGATTCCGATGCTTCACTTCAGGTTTACTGCTTCCCTCTGACCTTCTTACTGACGATGAAACACAGAAATTGCATCGGAATACAAACAAAAGCACAATGCCGACTTAAGTACAAGAAGACTGACACTTCTTACTGTCTATGTTTCGAACCATTCCTGTGACACTAGTCATAGATTCCGATGCCTCACTTCAGGTTTACTGTTTCCCTCTGACCTTCATATTGACGATGAAACACAGAAATTGCATCGGAATTATATACAAGAGGCACAATGCCGACTTAAGTACAAGAAGACTGACTCTTCTTACTGTCTATGTTCGAACCATTCCTGTAACACTAGTTATAGTTTCCGATGTTTCACTTCAGGTTTACTGTATCCCTCAGACCTACTTATTGACGGGGAAACACAGAAATAACATCTTAATTAAATACAAAAGGCACAATGCCGACCTAAGTACAGGAAGACTGACTCTTCTTACTGTCTATGTTTTGAACCATTCCTGTGACACTAGTTATAGATTCCGATGCCTCACTTCAGGTTTACTGTATCCCTCTGACCTTCTTATTGACGATGAAACACAGAAATTGCATATTAATTAAATACAAAAGCACAATGCCCACTCAAGTACAAGAAGACTGGCTCTTCTTACTGTCTATGTTTTGAACCTTTCCTGTGAGACCGATTTTAGATTCCGATGCCTTACTTCAGGTTTACTGTATCCCTCTGACCTTCTTATTGACGATGAAACATAGAACTTGCATCGGAATTAAATAAAAAATTCACAATGCCGACTTAATTATAAGAAAACTGACTCTTCTTACTGTCTATGCTTTGAACCATTCTGTGACACTAGTTACTGATTCCGATGTTTCACTTCAGGTTTACGGTATCCCTCTGACCTTCTTATTGAAGATGAAACACAGATATTGCATCGGAATTAAATACAAAAGGCACAATGCCGACTTAAGTACAAAAAGAGTGACTCTTTTTACTCTCTATGTTTTTAACCATTCCTGTGACACTAGTTATAAATTCCGATGCTTCACTTCAGGTTTACTGTATCCCTCTGACCTTCTTATAGACGATGAAACACAGAAATTGAATCGGAATTAAATACAAAAGGCACAATGCCGACTCAAGTACAAGAAGACTGGCTCTTCTTACTGTCTATGATTTGAACCATTCCTCTTTCACTAGTTATAGATTCCGATGCTTCACTTCAGGTTTACTGTATCCCTCAGACCTTCATATTGACGATGAAACACAGAAATTGCATCGGAATTATATACAAGAGGCACAATGCCGACTTAAGTACAAGAAGACTGACTCTTCTTACTGTCTATGCTTCGAACCATTCCTGTGACACTAGTTATAGATTCCGATGCCACACTACAGGTTTACTGTATCCCTCTGACCTTCTTATTGACGATGAAACACAGAAATTGCATATTAATTAAATACAAAAGGCACAATGCCGACTCAAGTACAAGAAGACTGGCTCTTCTTACTGTCTATGTTTTGAACCTTTCCTGTGAGACCGATTTTAGATTCCGATGCCTTACTTCATTTTTACTGTATCCCTCTGACCTTCTTATTGACGATGAAACACAGAACTTGCATCGGAATTAAATAAAAAAGGCACAATGCCGACTTATTTATAAGAAAACTGACTCTTCTTACTGTCTATGCTTTGAACCAATCTGTGACACTAGTTGTAGATTCCGATGCATCACTTCAGGGTTTCTGTATCCCTCTGACCTTCTTATTGACGATGAAGCACAGAAATAGCATCTGAATTAAATACAAAAGGCACAATGCCGACTTCAGTACAAGAAAACTGATTCTTCTTAATGTCTATGTTTTTAACTATTCCTGTGACACTAGTTATAGATTCTGATGCTTCACTTCAGGTTTACTGTATCCCTCTGACTTTCTAATTGACGATGAAACACAGAAATTGCATCGGAATTACATACAAAAGGCACAATGCTGACTCAAGTACAAGAAAACTGGCTCTTCTTACTGTCATTGTTTTGAACCATTCCTGTGACACTAGTTATAGATTCCGATGCTTCACTTCAGGTTTACTCTATCCCTCTGACCTTCATATTGACGATGAAACACAGAAATTGCATCGAAATTATATACAAGAGGAACAATGCAGACTTAATTACAAGAAACTGACACTTCTTACTGTCTATGTTTGAACCATTCCTGTGACACTAGTTATAGATTCCGATGCTTCACTTCAGGTTTACTGTATCCCTCTGACCTACTTATTGACGATGAAACACAGAAATAGCATCTTAATTAAATACAAAAGACACAATGCCGACTTAAGTACAGGAAGACTGACTCTTCTTACTGTCTATGTTTTGAACCGTTCCTGTAACTCTAGTTATAGTTTCCGATGCATCACTTCAGCATTAATGTATCCCTTTGACCTACGTAAAGACGATGAAACACAGAAATTGCATTGGAATTAAATACAAAAGGCACAATGCCGACTTACTTATAAGAAAACTGACTCTTCTTACTGTCTATTCTTTGAACCATTCTGTGACACTAGTTACTGATTCCAATGTTTCACTTCAGGTATACGGTATCCCTCTGACCTTCATATTGACGATGAAACACAGACATTGATTCGGGATTAAATACAAAAGGCACAATGCCGACTCAAGTACAAGAAGACTGGCTCTTCTTACTGTCTATGATTTGAACCATTCCTGTGACACTAGTTATAGATTCCGATGCTTCACTTCAGGTTTACTGTATCCGTCTGACCTTCATATTGACGATGAAACACAGAAAATGCATCGGAATTATATTCTAAAGGCTCAATGCCGACTTAAGATCATGAGGACTGGCTCTTCTTACTGTCTATGTATGGAACCTTTCCTGTGAGACCGGTTTTAGATTCCGATGCTTCACTTCAGGTTTACTGTATCCCTTGGACCTTCTTATTGACGACGAAACACAGAAATTGCATTGGAATTAAATAGAAATGCACAATGCCGACTTAAGTACAAGAAAACTGACTCTTCTTACAGTCTTTGTGTTGAACCATTCCTGTGACACTAGTTATGGATTCCGATGCTTCACTTCAGGTACACTGCATCCCTCTGACCTTCTTATTGACGATGAAACACAGAAATTGCATCGGAATTAAATTCTAAAGGCACAATGCCGACTCAAGTACAAGAGGATTGGCTCTTATTACTGTCTATGTTTGAACCATTCCTGTGACTCTAGTTATAGATTCCGATGCTTCACTTCAGGTTAACTGTATCCCTCTGACCTTCGTATTGACGATGAAACACAGATATTGATTCGGGATTAAATACAAAAGGCACAATGCCGACTTAAGTACAGGAAGACTGACTCTTCTTACCGTCTATGTTTTGAACCAGTCCTGTAACACTAGTTATAGATTCCGATGCTTCACTTCAGGTTTACTGTATCCCTCTGACCTTCTTATTGACGATCAAACACAGAAATTGCATCGGAATTAAATACAAAAGGCACGATGCCAACTCAAGTACAAGAAGACTGGCTCTTCTTACTGTCTATTATTTGAACCATTCCTGTGACACTAGTTATGGATTCCGATGCTTCACTTCAGGTTTACTGTACCCCTCTGACCTTCTTATTGACGATGAAACACAGAAATTGCATCTTAATTAAATACAAAAGGCCCAATGCCGACTTAAGTACTGGAAGACTGACTTTTCTTACCGTCTATGTTTTGAACCATTCCTGTGACACTAGTTATAGATTCCGATGCTTCACTTCAGGTTTACTGTATCCCTCTGACCAACGTAATGACGATGAAACACAGAAATTGCATTGGAATTAAATACAAAAGGCACAATGCCGACTTAAGTACAAAAAGTCTGACACTTCTTACTCTCTATGTTTTGAACCATTCCTGTGACACTAGTTATAGTTTTCGAAGCTTCACTTCAGGTTTACTGTATCCTTTGGAACTTCTTATTGCCGATGAAACACAGAAATTGCAGCGGAATTAAATACAAAATGCCCAATGCCGACTTAAGTACTAGAAGACTGACTCTTCCTACTGTCTATGTTTTGAACCATTTCTGTGGCACTAAATATAGATTCCGATGCTTCACTTCTGGTTTACTGTATCCCTCTGAGCTTCATATTGACGAGGATTCACAGAAATTGCATCGGAATTATATACAAGAGGCACAATGCCGACTTCAGTACAGGAAGACTGACTCTTCTTACCGTCTATGTTTTGAACCATTCCTGTGACACTAGTTATACATTCAGATGCTTCACTTCTGGTTTACTGTATCCCTCTGACCTTCTTACTGACGATGAAACACAGAAAATGCATCGGAATTATATTCTAAATGCTCAATGCCGACTTAAGATCATGAGGACTGGCTCTTCTTACTGTCTATGTATGGAACCTTTCCTGTGAGACCGGTTTTAGATTCCAATGCTTCACTTCAGGTTTAATGTATCCCTTGGACCTTCTTATTGACGACGAAACACAGAAATTGCATCGGAATTAAATAGAAATGCACAATGCCGACTTAAGTACAAGAAAACTGACTCTTCTTACAGTCTTTGAGTTGAACCATTCCTGTGACACTAGTTATAGATTCCGATGCTTCACTTCAGGTACACTGCATCCCTCTGACCTTCTTATTGACGATGTAACACAGAAATTGCATCGGAATTAAATACAAAAGGCACAATGCCGACTCAAGTACAAGAGGACTGCCTCTAATTACTGTCTATGTTTTGAACCATTCCTGTGACTCTAGTTATAGATTCCGATGCTTCACTTCAGGTTTACTGTATCCCTCTGACCTTCTTAATGACGATGATACACACAAATTGCATCGGAATTAAATACAAAAGGCACAATGCCGACTTAAGTATAAGAAGACTGACTCTTCTTACCGTGTATGATTTGAACCATTCCTGTAACATTAGTGATAGATTCCGATGCTTCCCTTCAGGTTTACTATATCCCTCTGACCTTCTTATTGACGATCAAACACGGAAATTGCATCGGAATTAAATACAAAAGGCATAACGCCAACTCAAGTACAAGAAGACTGGCTCTTCTTACTGTCTATGATTTGAACCATTCCTGTGACACTAGTTATGGATTCCGATGCTTCACTTCAGGTTTACTGTACCCCTCTGACCTTCTTATTGATGATGAAACACAGAAATTGCATCTTAATTAAATACAAAAGGCACAATGCCGACTTAAGTACTGGAAGACTGACTCTTCTTACCGTCTATGTTTTGAACCATTCCTGTGACACTAGTTATAGATTCCGATGCTTCACTTCAGGTTTACTGTATCCCTCTGACCTACGTAATGACGATGAAACACAGAAATTGCATTGGAATTAAATACAAAAGGCACAATGCCGACTTAAGTACAAAAAGTCTGACACTTCTCACTCTCTATGCTTTGAACCATTCCTGTGACACTAGTTATAGTTTTCGATGCTTCACTTCAGGTTTACTGTATCCTTTGGAACTTCTTATTGCCGATGAAACACAGAAATTGCAGCGGAATTAAATACAAAATGCCCAATGCCGACTTAAGTACTAGAAGACTGACTCTTCCTACTGTCTATGTTTTGAACCATTTCTGTGACACTAAATATAGATTCCGATGCTTCACTTCAGGTTTACTGTATCCATCTGAGCTTCATATTGACAATGAATCACAGAAATTGCATCGGAATTATATACAAGAGGCACAATGCCGACTTATATACAGGAAGACTGACTCTTCTTAACGTCTATGTTTTGAACCATTCCTGTAACACTAGTTATGAACTCCGATGCTTCACTTCAGGTTTACTGCTTCCCTCTGACCTTCTTACTGACGATGAAACACAGAAATTGCATCGGAATTACATACAAAAGGCACAATGCCGACTCAAGTACAAGAAAACTGGCACTTCTTACTTTCTATGTTTGAACCATTCCTGTGACACTAGTTATAGATTCCGATGCTTCACTTCAGGTTTACTCTATCCCTCTGACCTTCATATTGATGATGAAACACAGAAATTGCATCGGAATTATATACAAGAGGAACAATGCAGACTTAATTACAAGAAGACTGACACTTCTTACTGTCTATGCTTTGAACCATTCCTGTGACACTAGTTATAGATTCCGATGCTTCACTTCAGGTTTACTGTATCCCTCTGACCTACTTATTGACGATGAAACACAGAAACAGCATCTTAATTAAATACAAAAGGCACAATGCCGACTTAAGTACAGGAAGACTGACTCTTCTTACTGTCTATGTTTTGAACCATTCCTGTAACACTAGTTATAGTTTCCGATGCTTCACTTCAGCATTACTGTATCCCGTTGACCTACGTAAAGACGATGAAACACAGAAATTGCATTGGAATTAAATACAAAAGGCACAATGCCGACTTAAGTACAAAAAGACTGACTCTTTTTACTCTCTATGTTATGAACCATTCCCTGGGACACTAGTTATAGATTCCGATGCTTCACTTCAGGTTTACTGTATCCCTCTGACATTCTTATTGACGATGAAACACAGAAATTGCATCGGAATTAAATACAAAAGGCACAATGCCGACTTAAGTACAGGAAGACTGACTCTTCTTACCGTCTATGTTTTGAACCATTCCTGTAACACTAGTTATAGATTCCGATGCTTCACTTCAGGTTTACTGTATCCCTCTGCCCTTCTTATTGACGATCAAACACAGAAATTGCATCGGAATTAAATACAAAAGGCACAATGCCAACTCAAGTACAAGAAGACTGGGCTCTTCTGACTGTCTATGATTTGAACCATTCCTGTGACACTAGTTATGGATTCCGATGCTTCACTTCAGGTTTACTGTACCCCTCTGACCTTCTTATTGACGATGAAACACAGAAATTGCATCTTAATTAAATACAAAAGGCACAATGCCGACTTAAGTACTGGAAGACTGACTCTTCTTACCGTCTTTGTTTTGAACCATTCCTGTGACACTAGTTATAGATTCCGATGCTTCACTTCAGGTTTACTGTATCCCTCTGACCTACGTAATGACGATGAAACACAGAAGTTGCATTGGAATTAAATACAAAAGGCATAATGCCGACTTAAGTACAAAAAGTCTGACACTTCTTACTCTCTATGCTTTGAACCATTCCTGTGACACTAGTTATAGTTTTCGATGCTTCACTTCAGGTTTACTGTATCCTTTGGAACTTCTTATTGCCGATGAAACACAGAAATTGCAGCGGAAGTAAATACAAAATGCCCAATGCCGACTTAAGTACTAGAAGGCTGACTCTTCCTACTGTCTATGTTTTGAACCATCTCTGTGACACTAAATATAGATTCCGATGCTTCACTTCAGGTTTACTGTATCCCTCTGAGCTTCATATTGAAGATGAATCACAGAAATTGCGTCGGAATTATATACAAGAGGCACAATGCCGACTTAAGTACAGGAAGACTGACTCTTCTTACCGTCTATGTTTTGATCCATTCCTGTAACACTAGTTATAGATTCCGATGCTTCACTTCAGGTTTACTGCTTCCCTCCGACCTTCTTACTGACGATGAAACACAGAAAATGCATCGGAATTATATTCTAAAGGCTCAATGCCGACTTAAGATCATGAGGACTGGCTCTTCTTACTGTCTATGTATGGAACCTTTCCTGTGAGACCGGTTTTCGATTCCGATGCTTCACTTCAGGTTTACTGTATCCCTTGGACCTTCTTATTGACGACGAAACACAGAAATTGCATCGGAATTAAATAGAAATGCACAATGCCGACTTAAGTACAAGAAAACTGACTCTTCTTACAGTCTTTGTGTTGAACCATTCCTGTGACACTAGTTATAGATTCCGATGCTTCACTTCAGGTACACTGCATCCCTCTGACCTTCTTATTGACGATGAAACACAGAAATTGCATCGGAATTAAATTCTAAAGGCAAAATGCCGACTCAAGTACAAGAGGACTGGCTCTTATTACTGTCTATGCTTTGAACCATTCCTGTGACTCTAATTATAGATTCCGATGCTTCACTTCAGGTTTACTATATCCCTCTGACCATCTTATTGGCGATGAAACACAGAAATTGCATCGGAATTAAATACAAAATGCACAATGCCGACTTAAGTATAAGAAAACTGACTCTTCTTACTGTCTATGCTTTGAACCATTCCTGTGACACTGGTTGTAGATTCCGATGCTTCACTTCAGGTCTACTGTATCCCTCTGACCTTCTTAATGACGATGAGACACAGAAATTGCATCGGAATAGAAACAAAAGGCACAATGCCGACTCAAGTAAAAGAGGACTGGCTCTAATTACTGTCTATGTTTTGAACCATTCCTGTGACTCTAGTTATAGATTCCGATGCTTCACTTCAGGTTTACTGTATCCCTCTGACCTTCTTAATGACGATGAAACACAGATATTGCATCTGAATTAAATACAAAGGCACAATGCCGACTCAAGTACAAGAAGACTGGCTCTTCTTACTGTCTATGATTTGAACCTTTCCTATGAGACCGATTTTAGATTCCGATGCCTCACTTCAAGTTTACTGTATCCCTCTGACCTTCTTAATGACGAAGAAACACAGAAATTGCATCGGAATTAAATAGAAAAGGCACAATGCCGGGTTAAGTACAAGAAAACTGACTCTTCTTACTGTCTATGTTTTGAACCATTCCTGTGACACTAGTTATAGATTCCGATGCCTCACTTCAGGTTTACTGTATGCCTCTGACCTTCTTATTGAAATTGAAACACAGAAATAGCATCGGAATTAAATGCAAAAGGCAGAATGCCGACTTAAGTACAAGAAAACTGATTCTTCTTACTGTCTATGTTATTAACCATTCATGTGACACTAGTTGTAGATTCCGATGCATCACTTCAGGTTTACTGTATCCCTCTGACCTTCTTATTGACGATGAAACACAGGAATTGCATCGGAATTAAATACAAAAGGCACAATGCCGACTTTAGTACAAGCAAACTGACCCTTCTTACTGTCTATGTTGTGAACCATTCCTGTGACACTAGTTATAGATTCCGATGCCTCACTTCAGGTTTACTGTAACCCTCTGACATCTTGTTGACGATAAAACACAGAAACTGCATCGGAATTAAATACAAAAGGCACAATGCCGACTTAAGTACAAGAAGACTGACTCTTCTTACTGTCTATGTTTTGAACCATTCCTGTGACAGTAGTTATAGATTCCGATCCTTCACTTCAGGTTTACTATATCCCTCTGACCTTCTTAATGACGATGAAACACAGAAATTGCATCTTAATTAAATACAAAAGGCACAATGCCGACTTAAGTACAGGAAGACTGACTTTTCTTACCGTCTATGTTTTGAACCATTCCTGTGACACTAGTTATAGATTCCGATGCTTCACTTCAGGTTTACTGTTTCCTTCTGACCTTCTTATTGACGATGAAACACAGAAATTGCATCGGAATTAAATACAAAAGGCACAATGCCGACTTAAGTACAAGAAAATTGATTCTTCTTACTGTCTATGTTTTAACCATTCCTGTGACACTAGTTATAGATTCCGATGCTTCACTTCAGGTTTACTGTATCCCTCTGACCTTCTTATTGACGATGAAACACAGAAATTGCATCGGATATAGATACAAAAGGCACAATGTCGACTCAAGTACAAGAAAACTGGCTCTTCTTACTGTCTATGTTTTGAACCTTTCCTGTGACACTAGTTATAGATTCCGATGCTTCACTTCAGGTTTACTGTATCCGCCTGACCTTCATATTGACGATGAAACACAGAAATTGCATATTAATTAAATCCAAAAGGCACAATGCCGACTCAAGTACAAGAAGACTGGCTCTTCTTACTGTCTATGTTTTGAACCTTTCCTGTGAGACCGATTTTAGATTCCGATCCCTTACTTCAGGTTCACTGTATTCCTCTGACCTACTTATTTACGATGAAACACAGAAATTGCATCGGAATTAAATAAAAAAATCACAATGCCGACTTAATTATAAGAAAACTGACTCTTCTTACTGTCTATGCTTTGAACCAATCTGTGACACTAGTTATAGATTCCCATGCTTCACTTCAGGTTTACTGTATCCCTCTGACCTTCTTATTGACGATGAAACACAGAAATTGCATCGGAATTAGATACAAAATGCACAATGCCGACTCAAGTACAAGAAAACTGGCTCTTCTTACTGTCTATGTTTTGAACCTTTCCTGTGACACTAGTTATAGATTCCGATGCTTCACTTAAGGTTTACTGTATCCGCCTGACCTTCATATTGACGATGAAACACAGAAATTGCATCGGAATTGTATACAAGAGGCACAATGCCGACTTAAGTACAAGAAGACTGACTCTTCTTACTGTCTATGTTTTGAACCATTCCTGTGACACTAGTTATAGATTCCGATGCTTCACTTCAGGTTTACTGTATCCGCCTGACCTTCATATTGACGATGAAACACAGAAATTGCATATTAATTAAATCCAAAAGGCACAATGCCGACTCAAGTACAAGAAGACTGGCTCTTCTTACTGTCTATGTTTTGAACCTTTCCTGTGAGACCGATTTTAGATTCCGATCCCTTACTTCAGGTTCACTGTATCCCTCTGACCTACTTATTCACGATGAAACACAGAAATTGCATCGGAATTAAATAAAAAAATCACAATGCCGACTTAATTATAAGAAAACTGACTCTTCTTACTGTCTATGCTTTGAACCAATCTGTGACACTAGTCATAGATTCCCATGCATCACTTCAGGGTTACTGTATCCCTCTGACCTTTTTATTGACGATGAAACACAGAAATTGCATCGGAATTAAATACAAAAGGCACAATGCCGACTTAATTATAAGAAAACTGACTCTTCTTACGGTCTATGCTTTGAACCATTCTGTGACACTAGTTATTGATTACGATGCTTCACTTCAGGTTTACGGTATCCCTCTGACCTTGTTATTGAAGATGGAAATAGAAATTGCATCGGAATTAAATACAAAAGGCACAATGCCGACTTCAGTACAAGAAAACTGATTCTTCTTACTGTCTATGTGTTTAACCATTCATGTGACACTAGTTGTAGATTCCGATGCATCACTTCAGGTTTACTGTATCCCTCTGACGTTCTTATTGACGATGAAACACAGAAATTGCATCGGAATTAAATACAAAAGGCACAATGCCGACTTTAGTACAAGCAAACTGACCCTTCTTACTGTCTATGTTGTGAACCATTCCTGTGTCACTAGTTATAGATTCCGATGCCTCACTTCAGGTTTACTGTAACCCTCTGACATCTTGTTGACGATAAAACACAGAAACTGCATCGGAATTAAATACAAAAGGCACAATGCCGACTTAAGTACAAGAAGACTGACTCTTCTTACTGTCTATGTTTTGAACCATTCCTGTGACAGTAGTTATAGATTCCGATCCTTCACTTCAGGTTTACTATATCCCTCTGACCTTCTTAATGACGATGAAACACAGAAATTGCATCTTAATTAAATACAAAAGGCACAATGCCGACTTAAGTACGGGAAGACTGACTTTTCTTACCGTCTATGTTTTGAACCATTCCTGTGACACTAGTTATAGATTCCGATGCTTCTCTTCAGGTTTACTGTTTCCTTCTGACCTTCTTATTGACGATGAAACACAGAAATTGCATCGGAATTAAATACAAAAGGCACAATGCCGACTTAAGTACAAGAAAATTGATTCTTCTTACTGTCTATGTTTTAACCATTCCTGTGACACTAGTTATAGATTCCGATGCTTCACTTCAGGTTTACTGTATCCCTCTGACCTTCTTAATGACGATGAAACACAGAAATTGCATCGGAATTAGATACAAAAGGCACAATGCCGACTCAAGTACAAGAAAACTGGCTCTTCTTACTGTCTATGTTTTGAACCATTCCTGTGACACTAGTTATAGATTCCGATGCTTCACTTAAGGTTTACTGTATCCGCCTGACCTTCATATTGACGATGAAACACAGAAATTGCATCGGAATTATATACAAGAGGCACAATGCCGACTTAAGTACAAGAAGACTGACTCTTCTTACTGTCTATGTTTTGAACCATTCCTGTGACACTAGTTATAGATTCAGATGCTTCACTTCAGGTTTACTGTATCCGCCTGACCTTCATATTCACGATGAAACACAGAAATTGCATATTAATTAAATCCAAAAGGCACAATGCCGACTCAAGTACAAGAAGACTGGCTCTTCTTACTGTCTATGTTTTGAACCTTTCCTGTGAGACCGATTTTAGATTCCGATCCCTTACTTCAGGTTCACTGTATCCCTCTGACCTACTTATTCACGATGAAACACAGAAATTGCATCGGAATTAAATAAAAAAATCACAATGCCGACTTAATTATAAGAAAACTGGCTCTTCTTACTGTCTATGCTTTGAACCAATCTGTGACACTAGTTATAGATTCCCATGCATCACTTCAGGGTTACTGTATCCCTCTGACCTTTTTATTGACGATGAAACACAGAAATTGCATCGGAATTAAATTCAAAAGGCACAATGCCGACTTAATTATAAGAAAACTGACTCTTCTTACGGTCTATGCTTAGAACCATTCTGTGACACTAGTTATTGATTACGATGCTTCACTTCAGGTTTACGGTATCCCTCTGACCTTGTTATTGAAGATGGAAATAGAAATTGCATCGGAATTAAATACAAAAGGCACAATGCCGACTTCAGTACAAGAAAACTGATTCTTCTTACTGTCTATGTGTTTAACCATTCTTGTGACACTATTTATAGATTCCGATGCTTCACTTCAGGTTTACTGTATCCCTCTGACCTTCTAATTGACGATGAAACACAGAAATTGCATCGGAATTACATACAAAAGGCACAATGCCGACACAAGCACAAGAAACCTGGCTCTTTTTACTGTCTATGTTTTGAACCATTCCTGTGACACTGGTTATAGATTCCGATGCTTCACTTCAGGTTTACTGTATCATTTGGAACTTCTTATTGCCGATGAAACACAGAAATTGCAGCGGAATTAAATACAAAATGCCCAATGCCGACTTAAGTACTAGAAGACTGACTCTTCCTGCTGTCTATGTTTTGAACCATTCCTGTGACACTAAATATAGATTCCGATGCTTCACTTCAGGTTTACTGCTTCCCTCTGACCTTCTTACTGACGATGAAACACAGAAAATGCATCGGAATTATATTCTAAAGGCTCAATGCCGACTTAAGATCAAGAGGACAGGCTATTCTTACTGTCTATGTATGGAACCTTTCCTGTGAGACCGGTTTTAGATTCCGATGCATCACTTCAGGTTTACTGTATCCCTTGGACCTTCTTATTGACGACGAAACACAGAAATTGCATCGGAATTAAATAGAAATGCACAATGCCGACCTAAGTACAAGAAAACTGACTCTTCTTACAGTCATTGTGTTGAACCATTCCTGTGACACTAGTTATAGATTCCGATGCTTCACTTCAGGTATACTGCATCCCTCTGACCTTCTTATTGACGATGAAACACAGAAATTGCATCGGAATTAAATTCTAAAGGCACAATGCCGACTCAAGTACAAGAAGACTGGCTCTTCTTACTGTCTATGATTAGAACCTTTCCTATGAGACCGATTTTAGATTCCGATGCTTCACTTCAGGTTTACGGTATCCCTCTGACCTTCTTATTGAAGATGAAACACAGAAATAGCATCGGAATTAAATGCAAAAGGCACAATGCCGACTTAAGTACAAGAAAACTGATTCTTCTTACTGTCTATGTTATTAACCATTCATGTGACACTAGTTATAGATTCCGATGCATCACTTCCGGTTTACTATATTCTTCTGACCTTCTTATTGACGATGAAACACAGAAATTGCGTCGGAATTAGATACAAAAGGCACAATGCCGACTTAAGTACAAGTAAACTGACCCTTCTTACTGTCTATGTTGTGAACCATTCCTGTGACACTAGTTATAGATTCCGATGCTTCACTTCAGGTTTACTGTAACCCTCTGCCATCTTGTTGACGATAAAACACAGAAATTGCATCGGAATTACATACAAAAGGCACAATGCCGACTTAAGTACAAGAAGACTGACTCTTCTTACTGTTTATGATTTGAACCATTCCTGTGACACTAGTTATAGATTCCGATGCTTCACTTCAGGTTTACTATATCAATCTGACCTTCTTAATGACGATGAAACACAGAAATTGCATCGGAATTAAATACAAAAGGCACAATGCCGACTTGAGTACAAGTAAAATGACTCTTCTTACTGTCTATGTTTCGAACCATTCCTGTGACACTAGTTATAGATTCCGATTCCTCACTTCAGGTTTACTGTATCCCTCAGACCTTCTTATTGACGATGAAACACAGAAATTGCATCTTAATTAAATACAAAAGGCACAATGCCGACTTAAGTACAGGAAGACTGACTCTTCTTACTGTCTATGTTTCGAACCATTCCTGTGACACTAGTTATAGATTCCGATGCCTCACTTCAGGTTTACTGTATCCCTCTCACCTTCTTATTGACGATGAAACACAGAAATTGCATATTAATTAAATACAAAAGGCACAATGCCGACTCAAGTACAAGAAGACTGGCTCTTCTTACTATCTATGATTTGACCCTTTCCTGTGAGACCGATTTTAGATTCCGATGCCTTACTTCAGGTTTACTGTATTCCTCTGACCATCTTATTCACGATGAAACACTGAAATTGCATCGGAATTAAATAAAAAAGGCACAATGCCGACTTAATTATAAGAAAACTGCCTCTTCTTACTGTCTATGCTTTGAACCAATCTGTGACACTATTTATAGATTCCGATGCATCACTTCAGGGTTACTGTATCCCTCTGACCTTCTTATTGACGATGAAACACAGAAATTGCATCGGAATTAAATACTAAAGGCACAATGCCGACTTAATTATAAGAAAACTGACCCTTCTTACTGTCTATGCTTTGAACCATTCTGTGACACTAGTTATTGATTCCGATGCTTCACTTCAGGTTTACGGTATCCCTCTGACCTTCTTATTGAAGATGAAACACAGAAATTGCATCGGAATTAAATACAAAAGGCACAATGCCGACTTCAGTACAAGAAAACTGATTCTTCTTACTGTCTATGTTTTTAACCATTCCTGTGACACTAGTTACAGATTCCGATGCTTCACTTCAGGTATACTGCATCCCTCTGACCTTCTTATTGACGATGAAACACAGAAATTGCATCGGAATTAAATTCTAAAGGCACAATGCCGACTCAAGTACAAGAGGACTGGCTCATATTACTGTCTATGTTTTGAACCATTCCTGTGACTCTAGTTATAGATTCCGATGCTTCACTTCAGGTTCACTATATCCCTCTGACCTTCTTATTGACGATGAAACACAAAAATTGCATCGGAATTAAATAGAAAAGGCACAATGCCGGGTTAAGTACAAGAAAAACTGACTCTTCTTACTGTCTATGTTTTGAACCTTTCCTGTGACACTAGTTATAGATTCCGATGCATCACTTCAGGGTTACTGTATCCCTCTGACCTTCTCATTGACGATGAAACACAGAAATTGCATCGGAATGAAATACAAAAGGCACAATGCCGACTTAAGTACAAGAAAACTGACTCTTCTTACTGTCTATGTTTGATCCATTCCTGTGACATTAGTTATAGATTCCGATGCTTCACTTCAGGTTTACGGTATCCCTCTGACCTTCTTATTCAAGATGAAACACAGAAATAACTTCGGAATTAAATGCAAAAGGCACAATGCCGACTTAAGTACAAGAAAACTGATTCTTCTTACTGTCTATGTTATTAACCATTCATGTGACACTAGTTATAGATTCCGATGCATCACTTCAGGTTTACTGTATCCTTCTGACGTTCTTATTGACGATGAAACACAGAAATTGTGTCGGAATTAGATACAAAAGGCACAATGCCGACTTAAGTACAAGTAAACTAACCCTTCTTACTGTCTATGTTGTGAACCATTCCTGTGACACTAGTTATAGATTCCGATTCCTCACTTCAGGTTTACTGTATCCCTCAGACCTTCTTATTGACGGTGAAACACAGAAATTGCATCTTAATTAAATACAAACGGCACAATGCCGACTTAAGTACAGGAAGACTGACTCTTCTTACCGTCTATGTTTGAAACATTCCTGTGACACTAGTTATAGATTCCGATGCATCACTTCAGGTTTACTGTTTCCTTCTGACCTTCTCATTGACGATGAAACACAGAAATTGCATCGGAATGAAATACAAAAGGCACAATGCCGACTTAAGTACAAGAAAACTGGCTCTTCTTACTGTCTATGTTTTGAACCACTCCTGTGACACTAGCCATAGATTCCGATGCTTCACTTCAGGTTTACTGTATCCGCCTGACCTTCATATTGACGATGAAACACAGAAATTGCATCCGAATTATATACAAGAGGCACAATGCCGACTTAAGTACAAGAAGACTGACTCTTCTTACTGTCTATGTTTCGAACCATTCCTGTGACACTAGTTATAGATTCCGATGCCTCACTTCAGGTTTACTGTATCCCTCTCACCTTCTTATCGACGATGAAACACAGAAAATGCATATTAATTAAATACAAAAGGCACAATGCCGACTCAAGTACAAGAAGACTGGCTCTTCTTCCTGTCTATGTTTTGAACCTTTCCTGTGAGACCGATTTTAGATTCCGATGCCTTACTTCAGGTTTACTGTATCCCTCTGACCTTCTTATTCACGATGAAACACAGAAAATGCATCGGAATGAAATAAAAAATGCACAATGCCGACTTAATTATAAGAAAACTGACTCTTCTTACTGTCTATGCTTTGAACCAATCTGTGACACTAGTTATAGATTCCGATGCATCACTTCAGGGTTACTGTATTCCTCTGACCTTCTTATTGACGATGAAACACAGAAATTGCATCGGAATTAAATACAAAAGGCACAATGCCGACTTAATTATAAGATAACTGACTCTTCTTAATGTCTATGCTTTGAACCATTCTGTGACACTAGTTATTGATTCCGATGCTTCACTTCAGGCTTACGGTATCCCTCTGACCTTCTTATTGAAGATGAAACACAGATATTGCATCGGAATTAAATACAAAAGGCACAATGCCGACTTCAGTACAAGAAAACTGATTCTTCTTACTGTCTATGTTTTTAACCATTCCTGTGACACTAGTTATAGATTCCTATGCTTCACTTCATTTTTACTGTATCCCTCTGACCTTCTAATTGTCGATGAAACACAGATATTGCATCGGAATTACATACAAAAGGCACAATGCCGACTCAAATACAAGAAACCTGGCTCTTTTTACTGTCTATGTTTTGATCCATTCCTGTGACACTAGTTATAGATTCCGATGCTTCACTTCAGGTTTACTGTATCCCTCTGACCTTCATATTGACGATGAAACACAGAAATTGCATCGGAATTATATACAAGAGGCACAGTGCCGACTTAATTACAAGAAGACTGACACTTCTTACTGTCTATGTTTTGAACCATTCCTGTGACACTAGTTATAGATTCCGATGCTTCACTTCAGCATTACTGTATCCCTCTGACCTTCTTATTGGCGATGAAACACAGAAATAGCATCTTAATTAAATACAAAGGGCACAATGCCGACTTAAGTACAAAAAGTCTGACACTTCTTACTCTATGTTTTGAACCATTCCTGTGACACTAGTTATAGATTCCGATGCTTCACTTCAGGTTTACTGTATCCTTTGGAACTTCTTATTGCCGATGAAACACAGAAATTGCAGCGGAATTAAATACAAAATGCCCAATGCCGACTTAAGTACTAGAAGACTGACTCTTCCTACTGTCTATGTTTTGAACCATTCCTGTGACACTAAATATAGATTCCGATGCGTCACTTCAGGTTTACTGCTTCCCTCTGACCTTCTTACTGACGATGAAACACAGAAAATGCATCGGAATTATATTCTAAATGCTCAATGTCGACTTAAGATCAAGAGGACAGGCTCTTCTTACTGTCTATGTATGGAACCTTTCCTGTGAGACCGGTTTTAGATTCCGATGCTTCACTTCAGGTTTACTGCATCCCTTGGACCTTCGTATTGACGACGAAACACAGAAATTGCATCGGAATTAAATAGAAATGCACAATGCCGACTTAAGTACAAGAAAACTGACTCTTCTTACAGTCTTTGTGTTGAACCATTCCTGTGACACTAGTTATAGATTCCGATGCTTCACTTCAGGTATACTGCATCCCTCTGACCTTCGTATTGACGATGAAACACAGAAATTGCATCGGAATTAAATTCTAAAGGCACAATGCCGACTCAAGTACAAGAGAACTGGCTCTTATTACTGTCTATGTTTTGAACCATTCCTGTGACTCTAGTTATAGATTCCGATGGTTCACTTCAGGTTTACTGTCTCCCTCTGAACTTCTTATTGACGATGAAACACAGAAATTGCATCGGAATTAAATACAAAAGGCACAATGCCGACTTAAGTATAAGAAAACTGACTCTTCTTACTGTCTATGCTTTGTTTGAACCATTCCTGTGACACTAGTTGTGGTGTCACCGCCAGACACCACACTTGCTAGGTGGTAGTTTAAATCGGCCGCGGTCCATGTAGTACATGTCGGACCCGCGTGTCGCCACTGTGATCGCAGACCTAGCGCCACCACCAAGGCAGGTCTCGTGATAGGAGAGTTGTACGAGAGCCTAGCTACCGCCCAGTTGTGTACGCGAACCTAGCTATCGCCCAGTTGTACGAGAACCAAGCTACCGCCCAGTTGTACGCGAACCTAGCTATCGCCCAGTTGTACGAAGCCTTTCTCTCTCATTAGCCGAGAGACACAATAGCCATCAGAAGTTAATGGCTACGAATTAGCAAGGAGCCATTTGTATCAGTGCCTATAGCGTACGAGTATTCGAGAGAGATGTATTCCAAGGAATGAATAAAAGTTAAGTAAAAAGCATCTACATACTTTTCTTCTTATTCATTCATAAGTTCTCATGTTCCAGACTTCACGCCCGGCTGCTTATTGCTGTGCGTGCACTATCGGCCACAGCGTTAGTCACTAGCTTTCTTTTGCAGCAGTCAACTCCACAGTGTCGGTCCAGCGACCGACACAACAATTATGGCGACGAGATAAAGAGTTTGTATTACTTTGTTTGTACCATTGATGACGTTTTAAAGTTTTCTGATTGCTTACATTTATTTGTGTCATGGCTTCGCCACATTCTCCAGATGTACTGTCCGAATTTTATCGCTTGCAGAATCAGCAGACGCAGGCGTTACTGGATGCCCTTGGACAGCTCGTCCAGGGTCAACGTGCGCTGCACACCGATGCGGCCGCAGCCGCTTCACCGCTACCGCAGCCGCAACCTGCCGTTGCACCGCCTTTTAGGCACTACGACCCGAACCACGAGACCTGGCAAGAGTGGTCTCGTCAGTTCCACTTTCACCTAGCTGCCTACAAAATTCAAGGTAATGAGCGGCAGCCGTTTTTGCTTTCTTGTGTCGGTGTGTCCACATACCGTGTGATAGTGAAATTGTTTCCCCGACGCGACGTAGCAACTTTGTCATACGAGGAAATTTTGTCTGCATTAGATGCCTATTTCAAAGAAACAGTTAATGTGGTTGCAAAACGGTATACGTTTTTTCGTACAAAACGTACGGCCGGTCAAACTAATAGGGAGTGGGTAGCAACATTGCAATGGACTTACTAGGGACTGTGCCTTTGAATGTGACTGTGGTCTTTCTTATTCAGATACAATGGTGCGTGATGCAATTGCACAGAACGTTTCTGATGTTCGCATACGGGAGCAAATTTTGAAACTAGTTAATCCCTCCCTTCAACATGTGGTCATCCCCACGGCGGGCGGAAGCCTTATTACACGACCGTTCGCCGATTTGCGGGGGAGGAATGTGGTGTCACCGCCAGACACCACACTTGCTAGGTGGTAGTTTAAATCGGCCGCGGTCCATGTAGTACATGTCGGACCCGCGTGTCGCCACTGTGATCGCAGACCTAGCGCCACCACCAAGGCAGGTCTCGTGATAGGAGAGTTTGTACGAGAGCCTAGCTACCGCCCAGTTGTACGCGAACCTAGCTATCGCCCAGTTGCACGAGAACCAAGCTACCGCCCAGTTGTACGCGAACCTAGCTATCGCCCAGTTTGTACGAAGCCTTTCTCTCTCATTAGCCGAGAGACACAATAGCCATCAGAAGTTAATGGCTACGAATTAGCAAGGAGCCATTTGTATCAGTGCCTATAGCGTACGAGTATTCGAGAGAGATGTATTCCAAGGAATGAATAAAAGTTAAGTAAAAAGCATCTACATACTTTTCTTCTTATTCATTCATAAGTTCTCATGTTCCAGACTTCACGCCCGGCTGCTTATTGCTGTGCGTGCACTATCGGCCACAGCGTTAGTCACTAGCTTCTTTTGCAGCAGTCAACTCCACAGTGTCGGTCCAGCGACCGACACAACACTAGTTGTACATTCCGATGCCTTTACTTCAGATCTACTGTATCCCTCTGACCTTCTTAATGACGATGACACACAGAAATTGCATCGGAATACAAACAAAAGGCACCAATGCCGACTTAAGTACTAGAAGACTGACTCTCCTTACTGTCTGTGTTTTGAACTACTCCCTGTGACACTAGTTATAGATTACGATGCTTCACTTGAGGTTTACTGTATCACACTGACCTTCTTGTGGACGATGAAACTCAGAAATTGCATCGGAATTAAATCCAAAAGCACAATACCGACTCAAGTACAAGAAGACTGGCTCGTCTTACTGTCTATGATTTGAACCTTTCCTATGAGACCGATTTTAGATTCCGATGCTTCACTTCAGGTTTACTGTATCCTCTGACCTTCTTATTGACGATGAAACACAGAAATTGCATCGGAATTAAATAGAAAAGGCACAGTGCTGGGTTAAGTACAAGAAAACTGACTCTTCTTACTGTCTCTGTTTTGAACCCATTCCTGTGACACTAGTTATAGATTCCGAAGCATCACTTCAGGGTTACTGTATCCCTCTGACATTCTTATTGACGACGAAACACAGAAATTGCATCGGAATGAAATACAAAAAGCCACAATGCCGACTTAATTATTAGAAAACTGAGTCTTCTTACTGTCTATGCTTTGAACCATTCTGTGACACTAGTTATAGATTCCGATGCTTCACTTCAGGTTTACTGTATCCCTCTGACCTTCTTATTGTCGATGAAACACAGAAATTGCATCAGAATTAAATACAAAAGGCACAAAGCCGACTTAAGTACAAGAAAACTGATCTTCTTACTGTCTATGTTTTGAACCACTCCTGTGACATTAGTTATTGATTCCGATGCTTCACTTCAGGTTTACGGTATCCCTGTGACCTTCGTATTGAAGATCAAACACAGAAATAGCATCGGAATTAAATGTAAAAGGCACAATGCTGACTTAAGTACAAGAAAACTGATTCTTCTTACTGTCTATGTTATTAACCATTCATGTGACACTAGTTATAGATTCCGATGCATCACTTCAGGTTTACTGTATCCCTCTGACCTTCTTATTGACGATGAAAACACAGAAATAGATCGGAATTAAATACAAAAGGCACATTGCCGGCCTTAAGTACAAGTAAACCTGACCCTTCTTACTGTCTATGTTGTGAACCATTCCTGTTGACACTAGTTATAGATTCCGATGCCTCACTTCAGGTTTACTGTATCCTCTCACCTTCTTATCGACGATGAAACACAGAAAATGCATATTAATTAAATACAAAAGGCACAATGCCGACTCAAGTACAAGAAGACTGGCTCTTCTTCCTGTCTATGTTTTGAACCTTTCCTGTGAGACCGATTTTAGATTCCGATGCCTTACTTCAGGTTTACTGTATCCCTCTGACCTTCTTTATTCACGATGAAACACAGAAAATGCATCGGAATGAAATAAAAAATGCACAATGCCGACTTAATTATAAGAAAACTGACTCTTCTTACTGTCTATGCTTTGAACCAATCTGTGACACTAGTTATAGATTCCCGATGCATCACTTCAGGGTTACTGTATTCCTCTGACCTTCTTATTGACGATGAAACACAGAAATTGCATCGGAATTAAATACAAAAGGCACAATGCCCGACTTAATTATAAGATAACTGACTCTTCTTAATGTCTATGCTTTGAACCATTCTGTGACACTAGTTATTGATTCCGATGCTTCACTTCAGGCTTACGGTATCCCTCTGACCTTCTTATTGAAGATGAAACACAGAAATTGCATCGGACATTAAATACAAAAGGCACAATGCCGACTTCAGTACAAGAAAACTGATTCTTCTTACTGTCTATGTTTTTAACCATTCCTGTGACACTAGTTATAGATTCCTATGCTTCACTTCACTTTTTACTGTATCCCTCTGACCTTCTAATTGTCGATGAAACACAGATATTGCATCGGAATTACATACAAAAGGCACAATGCCGACTCAAATACAAGAAACCTGGCTCTTTTTACTGTCTATGTTTTGATCCATTCCTGTGACACTAGTTATAGATTCCGATGCTTCACTTCAGGTTTACTGTATCCCCTCTGACCTTCATATTGACGATGAAACACAGAAATTGCATCGGAATTATATACAAGAGGCACAGTGCCGACTTAATTACAAGAAGACTGACACTTCTTACTGTCTATGTTTTGAACCATTCCTGTGACACTAGTTATAGATTCCGATGCTTCACTTCAGCATTACTGTATCCCTCTGACCTTCTTATTGGCGATGAAACACAGAAATAGCATCTTAATTAAATACAAAGGGCACAATGCCGACTTAAGTACAAAAAGTCTGACACTTCTTACTCTATGTTTTGAACCATTCCTGTGACACTAGTTATAGATTCCCGATGCTTCACTTCAGGTTTACTGTATCCTTTGGAACTTCTTATTGCCGATGAAACACAGAAAATTGCAGCGGAATTAAATACAAAATGCCCAATGCCGACTTAAGTACTAGAAGACTGACTCTTCCTACTGTCTATGTTTTGAACCATTCCTGTGACACTAAATATAGATTCCGATGCGTCACTTCAGGTTTACTGCTTCCCTCTGACCTTCTTACTGACGATGAAACACAGAAAATGCATCGGAATTATATTCTAAATGCTCAATGTCGACTTAAGATCAAGAGGACAGGCTCTTCCTTACTGTCTATGTATGGAACCTTTCCTGTGAGACCGGTTTTAGATTCCGATGCTTCACTTCAGGTTTACTGCATCCCTTGGACCTTCGTATTGACGACGAAACACAGAAATTGCATCGGAATTAAATAGAAATGCACAATGCCGACTTAAGTACAAGAAAACTGACTCTTCTTACAGTCTTTGTGTTGAACCATTCCTGTGACACTAGTTATAGATTCCGATGCTTCACTTCAGGTATACTGCATCCCTCTGACCTTCGTATTGACGATGAAACACAGAAATTGCATCGGAATTAATTCTAAAGGCACAATGCCGACTCAAGTACAAGAGAACTGGCTCTTATTACTGTCTATGTTTTGAACCATTCCTGTGACTCTAGTTATAGATTCCGATGGTTCACTTCAGGTTTACTGTATCCCTCTGAACTTCTTATTGACGATGAAACACAGAAATTGCATCGGAATTAAATACAAAAGGCACAATGCCGACTTAAGTATAAGAAAACTGACTCTTCTTACTGTCTATGCTTTGAACCATTCCTGTGACACTAGTTGTACATTCCGATGCTTTACTTCAGATCTACTGTATCCCTCTGACCTTCTTAATGACGATGACACACAGAAATTGCATCGGAATACAAACAAAAGGCACAATGCCGACTTAAGTACTAGAAGACTGACTCTCCTTACTGTCTGTGTTTTGAACTACTCCTGTGACACTAGTTATAGATTACGATGCTTCACTTGAGGTTTAACTGTATCACACTGACCTTCTTGTGGACGATGAAACTCAGAAATTGCATCGGAATTAAATCCAAAAGGCACAATACCGACTCAAGTACAAGAAGACTGGCTCGTCTTACTGTCTATGATTTGAACCTTTCCTATGAGACCGATTTTAGATTCCGATGCTTCACTTCAGGTTTACTGTATCCCTCTGACCTTCTTATTGACGATGAAACACAGAAATTGCATCGGAATTAAATAGAAAAGGCACAGTGCTGGGTTAAGTACAAGAAAACTGACTCTTCTTACTGTCTCTGTTTTGAACCATTCCTGTGACACTAGTTATAGATTCCGAAGCATCACTTCAGGGTTACTGTATCCCTCTGACATTCTTATTGACGACGAAACACAGAAATTGCATCGGAATGAAATACAAAAGCCACAATGCCGACTTAATTATTAGAAAACTGAGTCTTCTTACTGTCTATGCTTTGAACCATTCTGTGACACTAGTTATAGATTCCGATGCTTCACTTCAGGTTTACTGTATCCCTCTGACCTTCTTATTGTCGATGAAACACAGAAATTGCATCAGAATTAAATACAAAAGGCACAAAGCCGACTTAAGTACAAGAAAACTGATCTTCTTACTGTCTATGTTTTGAACCACTCCTGTGTCATTAGTTATTGATTCCGATGCTTCACTTCAGGTTTACGGTATCCCTGTGACCTTCGTATTGAAGATCAAACACAGAAATAGCATCGGAATTAAATGTAAAAGGCACAATGCTGACTTAAGTACAAGAAAACTGATTCTTCTTACTGTCTATGTTATTAACCATTCATGTGACACTAGTTATAGATTCCGATGCATCACTTCAGGTTTACTGTATCCCTCTGACCTTCTTATTGACGATGAAACACAGAAATAGATCGGAATTAAATACAAAAGGCACATTGCCGGCTTAAGTACAAGTAAACTGACCCTTCTTACTGTCTATGTTGTGAACCATTCCTGTGACACTAGTTATAGATTCCGATGATTCAATTCAGGTTTACTGTAACCCCTCTCACCATCTTGTTGACGATATAACAAAGAAATTGCATCGGAATTAAATACAAGAGGCACAATGCCGACTTAAGTACAAGAAGACTGACACTTCTTACTGTCTATGTTTTGAACCATTCCTGTGACACTAGTTATAGATTCCGATGCTTCACTTCAGGTTTACTATATCCCTCTGACCTTCTTAATGACGATGAAACACAGAAATTGCATCAGAATTAAATACAAAAGGCACAATGCCGACTTGAGTACAAGTAAACTGACTCTTCTTACTGTCTATGTTTTGAACCATTCCTGTGACACCAGTTATAGATTCCGATGCTTCACTTCAGGTTTACTGTATCCCTCAACCTACGTATTGACGATGAAACACAGAAATTGCATTTGAATTAAATACAAAAGGCACTATGCCTACAGCAGTACAAAAAGACTGACTCTTCTTACTCTGTATATTTGAACAATTCCTGTGACACTAGTTATAGATTCCGATGCTTCACTTCAGGTTTACTGTATCCTTTGGAACTTCTTATTGACGATGAAACACAGAAATTGCATCAGAATTAAATACAAAAGGCACGATGCCGACTTAAGTACAGGAAGACTGACTCTTCTTACCGTCTATGTTTGAACCATTCCTGTGACACTAGTTATAGATTCCGATGCTTCACTTCAGGTTTACTGTATCCCTCTGACCTTCTCACTGACGATGAAACACAGAAAATGCATCGGAATTATATTCTAAAGCACAATGCCGACTTAAGATCAAGAGGACTGGCTCTTCTTACTGTCTGTGTATGGAACCTTTCCTGTGAGACCGGTTTTAGATTCCGATGCTTCACTTCAGGTTTACTGTATCCCTTGGACCTTCTTATTGACGACGAAACACAGAAATTGCATCGGAATTAAATAGAAATGCACAATGCCGACTTAAGTACAAGAAAACTGACGCTTCTTACATTCTTTGTGTTGAACCATTCCTGTGACACTAGTTATAGATTCCGATGCTTCACTTAAGGTATACTGCATCCCTCTGACCTTCTTATTGATGATGAAACACAGAAATTGCATCGGAATTAAATAGAAATGCACAATGCCGACTCAAGTAAAAGAGGACTGCCTCTTATTACTGTCTATGTTTTGAACCATTCCTGTGACTCTAGTTAAAGATTCCGATGCTTCACTTCAGGTTTACTGTATCCCTCTGACCTTCTTATTGACGATGAAACACAGAAATTGCATCGGAATTAAATACAAAAGGCACAATGCCGACTTAAGTATAAGAAAACTGACTCTTCTTACTGTCTATGTTTGAACCATTCCTGTGACACTAGTTATAGATTCAGATGCTTCACTTCAGGTTTACTGTATCCGCCTGACCTTCATATTCACGATGAAACACAGAAATTGCATATTAATTAAATCCAAAAGGCACAATGCCGACTCAAGTACAAGAAGACTGGCTCTTCTTACTGTCTATGTTTTGAACCTTTCCTGTGAGACCGATTTTAGATTCCGATCCCTTACTTCAGGTTCACTGTATCCCTCTGACCTACTTATTCACGATGAAACACAGAAATTGCATCGGAATTAAATAAAAAAATCACAATGCCGACTTAATTATAAGAAAACTGGCTCTTCTTACTGTCTATGCTTTGAACCAATCTGTGACACTAGTTATAGATTCCCATGCATCACTTCAGGGTTACTGTATCCCTCTGACCTTTTTATTGACGATGAAACACAGAAATTGCATCGGAATTAAATACAAAAGGCACAATGCCGACTTAATTATAAGAAAACTGACTCTTCTTACGGTCTATGCTTTGAACCATTCTGTGACACTAGTTATTGATTACGATGCTTCACTTCAGGTTTACGGTATCCCTCTGACCTTGTTATTGAAGATGGAAATAGAAATTGCATCGGAATTAAATACAAAAGGCACAATGCCGACTTCAGTACAAGAAAACTGATTCTTCTTACTGTCTATGTGTTTAACCATTCTTGTGACACTATTTATAGATTCCGATGCTTCACTTCAGGTTTACTGTATCCCTCTGACCTTCTAATTGACGATGAAACACAGAAATTGCATCGGAATTACATACAAAAGGCACAATGCCGACACAAGCACAAGAAACCTGGCTCTTTTTACTGTCTATGTTTTGAACCATTCCTGTGACACTAGTTATAGATTCCGATGCTTCACTTCAGGTTTACTGTATCATTTGGAACTTCTTATTGCCGATGAAACACAGAAATTGCAGCAGAATTAAATACAAAATGCCCAATGCCGACTTAAGTACTAGAAGACTGACTCTTCCTGCTGTCTATGTTTTGAACCATTCCTGTGACACTAAATATAGATTCCGATGCTTCACTTCAGGTTTACTGCTTCCCTCTGACCTTCTTACTGACGATGAAACACAGAAAATGCATCGGAATTATATTCTAAAGGCTCAATGCCGACTTAAGATCAAGAGGACAGGCTATTCTTACTGTCTATGTATGGAACCTTTCCTGTGAGACCGGTTTTAGATTCCGATGCATCACTTCAGGTTTACTGTATCCCTTGGACCTTCTTATTGACGACGAAACACAGAAATTGCATCGGAATTAAATAGAAATGCACAATGCCGACTTAAGTACAAGACAACTGACTCTTCTTACAGTCTTTGTGTTGAACCATTCCTGTGACACTAGTTATAGATTCCGATGCTTCACTTCAGGTATACTGCATCCCTCTGACCTTCTTATTGACGATGAAACACAGAAATTGCATCGGAATTAAATTCTAAAGGCACAATGCCGACTCAAGTACAAGAAGACTGGCTCTTCTTACTGTCTATGATTAGAACCTTTCCTATGAGACCGATTTTAGATTCCGATGCTTCACTTCAGGTTTACGGTATCCCTCTGACCTTCTTATTGAAGATGAAACACAGAAATAGCATCGGAATTAAATGCAAAAGGCACAATGCCGACTTAAGTACAAGAAAACTGATTCTTCTTACTGTCTATGTTATTAACCATTCATGTGACACTAGTTATAGATTCCGATGCATCACTTCCGGTTTACTATATTCTTCTGACCTTCTTATTGACGATGAAACACAGAAATTGCGTCGGAATTAGATACAAAAGGCACAATGCCGACTTAAGTACAAGAAGACTGACTCTTCTTACTGTTTATGATTTGAACCATTCCTGTGACACTAGTTATAGATTCCGATGCTTCACTTCAGGTTTACTATATCAATCTGACCTTCTTAATGACGATGAAACACAGAAATTGCATCGGAATTAAATACAAAAGGCACAATGCCGACTTGAGTACAAGCAAAATGACTCTTCTTACTGTCTATGTTTCGAACCATTCCTGTGACACTAGTTATAGATTCCGATTCCTCACTTCAGGTTTGCTGAATCCCTCAGACCTTCTTATTGACGATGAAACACAGAAATTGCATCTTAATTAAATACAAAAGGCACAATGCCGACTTAAGTACAGGAAGACTGACTCTTCTTACTGTCTATGTTTCGAACCATTCCTGTGACACTAGTTATAGATTCCGATGCCTCACTTCAGGTTTACTGTATCCCCTCTCACCTTCTTATTGACGATGAAACACAGAAATTGCATATTAATTAAATACAAAAGGCACAATGCCGACTCAAGTACAAGAAGACTGGCTCTTCTTACTATCTATGATTTGACCCTTTCCTGTGAGACCGATTTTAGATTCCGATGCCTTACTTCAGGTTTACTGTATTCCTCTGACCATCTTATTCACGATGAAACACTGAAATTGCATCGGAATTAAATAAAAAAGGCACAATGCCGACTTAATTATAAGAAAACTGCCTCTTCTTACTGTCTATGCTTTGAACCAATCTGTGACACTAGTTATAGATTCCGATGCATCACTTCAGGGTTCCTGTATCCCTCTGACCTTCTTATTGACGATGAAACACAGAAATTGCATCGGAATTAAATACTAAAGGCACAATGCCGACTTAATTATAAGAAAACTGACCCTTCTTACTGTCTATGCTTTGAACCATTCTGTGACACTAGTTATTGATTCCGATGCTTCACTTCAGGTTTACGGTATCCCCTCTGACCTTCTTATTGAAGATGAAACACAGAAATTGCATCGGAATTAAATACAAAAGGCACAATGCCGACTTCAGTACAAGAAAACTGATTCTTCTTACTGTCTATGTTCTTAACCATTCCTGTGACACTAGTTACAGATTCCGATGCTTCACTTCAGGTATACTGCATCCCTCTGACCTTCTTATTGACGATGAAACACAGAAATTGCATCGGAATTAAATTCTAAAGGCACAATGCCGACTCAAGTACAAGAGGACTGGCTCATATTACTGTCTATGTTTTGAACCATTCCTGTGACTCTAGTTATAGATTCCGATGCTTCACTTCAGGTTCACTATATCCCTCTGACCTTCTTATTGACGATGAAACACAAAAATTGCATCGGAATTAAATAGAAAAGGCACAATGCCGGGTTAAGCACAAGAAAACTGACTCTTCTTACTGTCTATGTTTTGAACCTTTCCTGTGACACTAGTTATAGATTCCGATGCATCACTTCAGGGTTACTGTATCCCTCTGACCTTCTCATTGACGATGAAACACAGAAATTGCATCGGAATGAAATACAAAAGGCACAATGCCGACTTAAGTACAAGAAAACTGACTCTTCTTACTGTCTATGTTTGATCCATTCCTGTGACATTAGTTATAGATTCCGATGCTTCACTTCAGGTTTACGGTATCCCTCTGACCTTCTTATTGAAGATGAAACACAGAAATAACTTCGGAATTAAATGCAAAAGGCACAATGCCGACTTAAGTACAAGAAAACTGATTCTTCTTACTGTCTATGTTATTAACCATTCATGTGATACTAGTTATAGATTCCGATGCATCACTTCAGGTTTACTGTATCCTTCTGACCTTCTTATTGACGATGAAACACAGAAATTGTGTCGGAATTAGATACAAAAGGCACAATGCCGACTTAAGTACAAGTAAACTAACCCTTCTTACTGTCTATGTTGTGAACCATTCCTGTGACACTAGTTATAGATTCCGATTCCTCACTTCAGGTTTACTGTATCCCTCAGACCTTCTTATTGACGGTGAAACACAGAAATTGCATCTTAATTAAATACAAACGGCACAATGCCGACTTAAGTACAGGAAGACTGACTCTTCTTACCGTCTATGTTTGAAACATTCCTGTGACACTAGTTATAGATTCCGATGCATCACTTCAGGTTTACTGTTTCCTTCTGACCTTCTCATTGACGATGAAACACAGAAATTGCATCGGAATGAAATACAAAAGGCACAATGCCGACTTAAGTACAAGAAAACTGGCTCTTCTTACTGTCAATGTTTTGAACCACTCCTGTGACACTAGCCATAGATTCCGATGCTTCACTTCAGGTTTACTGTATCCGCCTGACCTTCATATTGACGATGAAACACAGAAATTGCATCCGAATTATATACAAGAGGCACAATGCCGACTTAAGTACAAGAAGACTGATTCTTCTTACTGTCTATGTTTCGAACCATTCCTGTGACACTAGTTATAGATTCCGATGCCTCACTTCAGGTTTACTGTATCCCTCTCACCTTCTTATCGACGATGAAACACAGAAAATGCATATTAATTAAATACAAAAGGCACAATGCCGACTCAAGTACAAGAAGACTGGCTCTTCTTACTGTCTATGTTTTGAACCTTTCCTGTGAGACCGATTTTAGATTCCGATGCCTTACTTCAGGTTTACTGTATCCCTCTGACCTTCTTATTCACGATGAAACACAGAAAATGCATCGGAATGAAATAAAAAATGCACAATGCCGACTTAATTATAAGAAAACTGACTCTTCTTACTGTCTATGCTTTGAACCAATCTGTGACACTAGTTATAGATTCCGATGCATCACTTCAGGGTTACTGTATTCCTCTGACCTTCTTATTGACGATGAAACACAGAAATTGCATCGGAATTAAATACAAAAGGCACAATGCCGACTTAATTATAAGAAAACTGACTCTTCTTAATGTCTATGCTTTGAACCATTCTGTGACACTAGTTATTGATTCCGATGCTTCACTTCAGGCTTACGGTATCCCTCTGACCTTCTTATTGAAGATGAAACACAGAAATTGCATCGGAATTATATGCAAGAGGCACAGTGCCGACTTAATTACAAGAAGACTGACACTTCTTACTGTCTATGTTTTGAACCATTCCTGTGACACTAGTTATAGATTCCTATGCTTCACTTCATTTTTACTGTATCCCTCTGACCTTCTAATTGTCGATGAAACACAGATATTGCATCGGAATTACATACAAAAGGCACAATGCTGACTCAAGTACAAGAAACCTGGCTCTTTTTACTGTCTATGTTTTGATCCATTCCTGTGACACTAGTTATAGATTCCGATGCTTCACTTCAGGTTTACTGTATCCCTCTGACCTTCATATTGACGATGAAACACAGAAATTGCATCGGAATTATATACAAGAGGCACAGTGCCGACTTAATTACAAGAAGACTGACACTTCTTACTGTCTATGTTTTGAACCATTCGTGTGACACTAGTTATAGATTCCGATGCTTCACTTCAGCATTACTGTATCCCTCTGACCTTCTTATTGACGATGAAACACAGAAATAGCATCTTAATTAAATACAAAGGGCACAATGCCGACTTAAGTACAAAAAGTCTGACACTTCTTACTCTATGTTTTGAACCATTCCTGTGACACTAGTTATAGATTCCGATGCTTCACTTCAGGTTTACTGTATCCTTTGGAACTTCTTATTGCCGATGAAACACAGAAATTGCAGCGGAATTAAATACAAAATGCCCAATGCCGACTTAAGTACTAGAAGACTGACTCTTCCTACTGTCTATGTTTTGAACCATTCCTGTGACACTAAATATAGATTCCGATGCGTCACTTCAGGTTTACTGCTTCCCTCTGACCTTCTTACTGACGATGAAACACAGAAAATGCATCGGAATTATATTCTAAATGCTCAATGTCGACTTAAGATCAAGAGGACAGGCTCTTCTTACTGTCTATGTATGGAACCTTTCCTGTGAGACCGGTTTTAGATTCCGATGCTTCACTTCAGGTTTACTGCATCCCTTGGACCTTCGTATTGACGACGAAACACAGAAATTGCATCGGAATTAAATAGAAATGCACAATGCCGACTTAAGTACAAGAAAACTGACTCTTCTTACAGTCTTTGTGTTGAACCATTCCTGTGACACTAGTTATAGATTCCGATGCTTCACTTCAGGTATACTGCATCCCTCTGACCTTCGTATTGACGATGAAACACAGAAATTGCATCGGAATTAAATTCTAAAGGCACAATGCAGACTCAAGTACAAGAGAACTGGCTCTTATTACTGTCTATGTTTTGAACCATTCCTGTGACTCTA
The DNA here is from genome assembly GCF_021461385.2 of Schistocerca piceifrons. Taxonomy (NCBI): domain Eukaryota; kingdom Metazoa; phylum Arthropoda; class Insecta; order Orthoptera; family Acrididae; genus Schistocerca; species Schistocerca piceifrons. The sequence goes on along the minus strand of NW_025728142.1, from coordinate 31,414 downwards.
GTTATAGATTCCGATGGTTCACTTCAGGTTTACTGTATCCCTCTGACCTTCTTATTGACGATGAAACACAGAAATTGCATCGGAATTAAATACAAAAGGCACAATGCCGACTTAAGTATAAGAAAACTGACTCTTCTTACTGTCTATGCTTTGAACCATTCCTGTGACACTAGTTGTACATTCCGATGCTTTACTTCAGATCTACTGTATCCCACTGACCTTCTTAATGACGATGAGACACAGAAATTGCATCGGAATACAAACAAAAGGCACAATGCCGACTTAAGTACTAGAAGACTGACTCTCCTTACTGTCTGTGTTTTGAACTACTCCTGTGACACTAGTTATAGATTTCGATGCTTCACTTGAGGTTTACTGTATCACACTGACCTTCTTGTGGACGATGAAACACAGAAATTGCATCGGAATTAATTCCAAAAGGCACAATACCCACTCAAGTACAAGAAGACTGGCTCGTCTTACTGTCTATGATTTGAACCTTTCCTATGAGACCGATTTTAGATTCCGATGCTTCACTTCAGGTTTACTGTATCCCTCTGACCTTCTTATTGACGATGAAACACAGAAATTGCATCGGAATTAAATAGAAAAGGCACAGTGCTGGGTTAAGTACAAGAAAACTGACTCTTCTTACTGTCTATGTTTTGAACCATTCCTGTGACACTAGTTATAGATTCCGAAGCATCACTTCAGGGTTACTGTATCCCTCTGACATTCTTATTGACGACGAAACACAGAAATTGCATCGGAATGAAATACAAAAGCCACAATGCCGACTTAATTATTAGAAAACTGAGTCTTCTTACTGTCTATGCTTTGAACCATTCTGTGACACTAGTTATAGATTCCGATGCTTCACTTCAGGTTTACTGTATCCCTCTGACCTTCTTATTGTCGATGAAACACAGAAATTGCATCAGAATTAAATACAAAAGGCACAAAGCCGACTTAAGTACAAGAAAACTGATCTTCTTACTGTCTATGTTTTGAACCACTCCTGTGACATTAGTTATTGATTCCGATGCTTCACTTCAGGTTTACGGTATCCCTGTGACCTTCGTATTGAAGATCAAACACAGAAATAGCATCGGAATTAAATGTAAAAGGCACAATGCTGACTTAAGTACAAGAAAACTGATTCTTCTTACTGTCTATGTTATTAACCATTCATGTGACACTAGTTATAGATTCCGATGCATCACTTCAGGTTTACTGTATCCCTCTGACCTTCTTGTTGACGATGAAACACAGAAATAGATCGGAATTAAATACAAAAGGCACAATGCCGACTGAAGTACAAGTAAACTGACCCTTCTTACTGTCTATGTTGTGAACCATTCCTGTGACACTAGTTATAGATTCCGATGATTCAATTCAGGTTTACTGTAACCCTCTCACCATCTTGTTGACGATATAACAAAGAAATTGCATCGGAATTAAATACAAGAGGCACAATGCCGACTTAAGTACAAGAAGACTGACACTTCTTACTGTCTATGTTTTGAACCATTCCTGTGACACTACTTATAGATTCCGATGCTTCACTTCAGGTTTACTATATCCCTCTGACCTTCTTAATGATGATGAAACACAGAAATTGCATCAGAATTAAATACAAAAGGCACAATGCCGACTTGAGTACAAGTAAACTGACTCTTCTTACTGTCTATGTTTTGAACCATTCCTGTGACACCAGTTATAGATTCCGATGCTTCACTTCAGGTTTACTGTATCCCTCAACCTACGTATTGACGATGAAACAAAGAAATTGCATTTGAATTAAATACAAAAGGCACTATGCCTACAGCAGTACAAAAAGACTGACTCTTCTTACTCTGTATATTTGAACAATTCCTGTGACACTAGTTATAGATTCCGATGCTTCACTTCAGGTTTACTGTATCCTTTGGAACTTCTTATTGACGATGAAACACAGAAATTGCATCAGAATTAAATACAAAAGGCACGATGCCGACTTAAGTACAGGAAGACTGACTCTTCTTACCGTCTATGTTTGAACCATTCCTGTGACACTAGTTATAGATTCCGATGCTTCACTTCAGGTTTACTGTATCCCTCTGACCTTCTCACTGACGATGAAACACAGAAAATGCATCGGAATTATATTCTAAAGCACAATGCCGACTTAAGATCAAGAGGACTGGCTCTTCTTACTGTCTGTGTATGGAACCTTTCCTGTGAGACCGGTTTTAGATTCCGATGCTTCACTTCAGGTTTACTGTATCCCTTGGACCTTCTTATTGACGACGAAACACAGAAATTGCATCGGAATTAAATAGAAATGCACAATGCCGACTTAAGTACAAGAAAACTGACGCTTCTTACATTCTTTGTGTTGAACCATTCCTGTGACACTAGTTATAGATTCCGATGCTTCACTTAAGGTATATTGCATCCCTCTGACCTTCTTATTGATGATGAAACACAGAAATTGCATCGGAATTAAATTCTAAAGGCACAATGCCGACTCAAGTACAAGAGGACTGCCTCTTATTACTGTCTATGTTTTGAACCATTCCTGTGACTATAGTTAAAGATTCCGATGCTTCACTTCAGGTTTACTGTATCCCTCTGACCTTCTTATTGACGATGAAACACAGAAATTGCATCGGAATTAAATACAAAAGGCACAATGCCGACTTAAGTATAAGAAAACTGACTCTTCTTACTGTCTATGTTTGAACCATTCCTGTGACACTAGTTATAGATTCCGGTGCTTCACTTCAGGTCTGCTGTATCCCTCTGACCTTCTTAATGACGATGAGACACAGAAATTGCATCGGAATACAAACAAACGACACAATGCCGACTTAAGTACTATAAGACTGACTTTCCTTACTTTCTATGCTTTGAACTACTCCTGTGACACTAGTTATAGATTACGATGCTTCACTTCAGGTTTACTGTATCACACAGACCCTCTAGTGGACGATGAGACACAGAAATTGCATCGGAATTAAATCCAAAAGGCACAATGCCGACTCAAGTAAAAGAAGACTGGCTCTTCTTACTGTCTATGATTTGAACCTTTCCTATGAGACCGATTTTAGATTCCGATGCTTCACTTCAGGTTTACTGTATCCCTCTGAGCTTCTTATTGACGATGAAACACAGAAATTGCACCGGAATTAAATAGAAAAGGAACATTGCCGCGTTAAGTACAAGAAAACTGACTCTTCTTACTGTCTATGTTTTGAACCATTCCTGTGACACTAGTTATAGATTCCAATGCATCACTTCAGGGTTACTGTATCCCTCTGACCTTCTTATTGACGATGAAACACAGAAATTGCATCGGAATGAAATACAAAAGTCACAATGCCGACTTATTTATTTGAGAACTGACTCTTCTTACTGTCTATGCTTGAACCATTCTGTGACACTAGTTATAGATTCCGATGCTTCACTTCAGGTTTACTGTATCCCTCTGACCTTCTTATTGTCGATGAAACACAGAAATTGCATCAGAATTAAATACTAAAGGCAAAATGCCGACTTAAGTACAAGAAAACTGACTCTTCTTACTGTCTATGTTTTGGACCATTCCTGTGACATTAGTTATAGATTCCGATTCTTCACTTCAGGTTTACGGTATCCCTCTGACCTTCTTATTGAAGATGAAACACAGAAATAGCATCGGAATTGAATGCAAAAGGCACAATGCCGACTTAAGTACAAGAAAACTGATTCTTCTTATTGTCTATGTTATTAACGATTCATGTGACACTAGTTATAGATTCCGATGCATCACTTCAGGTTTACTGTATCCGTCTGACCTTCTTATTGACGATGAAACACAGAAATTGCATCGGAATTAAATACAAAAGGCACAATGCCGACTTAAGTACAAGCAAACTGACCCTTCTTACTGTCTATGTTGTGAACCATTCCTGTGACACTAGTTATAGATTCCGATGCTTCACTTCAGGCTTACTGTAACCCTCTGACCATCATGTTGACGATAAAAGACAGAAATTGCATCGGAATTAAATACAAAAGGCACAATGCCGACTTAAGTACAAGAAGACTGACTCTTCTTACTGTCTATGTTTTGAACCATTCCTGTGACACTAGTTATAGATTCCGATGCTTCACTTCAGGTTTACTGTATCCTTTAGAACTTCTTATTGCCGACGAAACAAAGAAATTGCATGGGAATTAAATACAAAAAGCCCAATGCCGACTTAAGTACTAGAAGACTGACTCATTCTACTGTCTATGTTTTGAACCATTCCTGTGACACTAGTTATAGATTCCGATGCTTCACTTCAGGTTTACTGTATCCCTCTGACCGTCTTATTGACGATGAAACACAGAAATTGCATCGGAATGAAATACAAAAGGTACAATGCCGACTCAAGTACAAGACGACTTCCTCTTCTTACTCTCTATGATTCGAACCATTCCTGTGACACTAGTTATAGATTCCGATGCTTCACTTCAGGTTTACTGTATCCCTCTGACCTTCTTATTGACGATGAAACACAGAAATTGCATCGGAATTAAATACAAAAGGCACAATGCCGACTCAAGTACAAGAAGACTGGCTCATCTTACTGTCTATGTTTTGAACCTTTCCTGTGAGTCCAGTTTTAGAATCCTATGCTTGTCTTCAGGTTTACTGTATCCCTTGGACCTTCCTATTGACGACGAAACATAGAAATTGCATCGGAATTAAATAGAAAAGGCACAATGCCGACTTAAGAACAAGAAAACTGACTCTTCTTACTGTCTATGTTTTGGACCATTCCTGTGACACTAGTTATAGATTCCGATGCTTCACTTCAGGTTTACTGTATCCTTCTGACCTTCTTAATGACGATGAAACACAGAAATTGCATCGGAATACAAACAAAAGGCATAATGCCGACTTAAGTAATAGAAGACGGACTCACCTTACTGTCTATGTTTGAACTAATCCTGTGACACGAGTTATAGATTACGAAGCTTCACTTCAGGTTTAATTTATCACTCTGACCATCTTATTGCCGATGAAACACAGAAATTGCATCGGAATTAAAGACAAAAGGCACAATGGCGACCCAAGTACAAGAAGACCGGCTCTTCTTACTGTCTATGTTTTGAACCTTTCCTGTGACACCAGTTTCAGATTCCGATGCTTCATTTCAGGTTTACTGTATCCCTCAGACCTTCTTATTGACGATGAAGCACAGAAATTGCATCGTAATTAAATACAAAAGACACAATGCCGACTCAAGTACAATAAGACTGGCTCTTCTTACTGTCTATGTTTTGAACCTTTCCTGTGACACTAGTTTTAGATTCCGATTCCTCACTTCAGGTTTACTGTATCCCTCAGACCTTCTTATTGACGATGAAACACAGAAATTGCATATTAATTAAATACAAAAGGCACAATGCCGACTCAAGTACAAGAAGACTGGCCCATCTTACTGTCTATGTTTTGAAACTTTCCTGTGAGACCAGTTTTAGATTCCGATGCTTCACTTCAGGTTTACTGTATCCCTTGCACCTTCAGATTCACGACGAAACACAGAAGTTGCATCGGAATTAAATAGAAAAAAAGCACAATGCCGGGTTAAGTATAAGAAAACTGACTCTTCTTACTGTCTATGGTTTGAACCATTCCTGTGACACTAGTTATTGATTCCGATGCTTCACTTCAGGTTTACTTTATCCCTCTGAATTTCTTATTGACGATAAACACAGAAATTGAATCGGAATTAAATACAAAAGGCACAATTCCGACGTAAGTACAAGAAAACTGATTCTCCTTACTGTCTATGTTTTGAACCATTCCTATGACTCTAGTTATAGATTCCGATGTTTCACTTCAGGTTTACTGTATCCCTCTGACTTTCCTATTGAAGATGAAACACAGAAATTGCATCGGAATGAAATACAAAAGGCACAATGCCGACTTAAGTGCAAGAAAACTGATTCTTCTTACTGTCTATGACTTTAACCATTCCTGTGGCACTAGTTATAGATTCCGATGCTTCACTTCAGGTTTACTGTATCCCTCTGACCATCTTACTGACGATGAAAAACAGAAATTGCATCGGAATTCAATACAAAAGGCACAATGCTGACTCAAGTACAAGAAGACTGGCTCTTCTTACTGTTTATGTTTTAAACCTTTCCTGTGATACCGGTTTTAGATTCCAATGCTTCACTTCAGGTTTACTATATCCCTTACACCTATTTATCGACGACGAACCACAGAAATTGCATCGGAATTAAATAGAAAAGCACAATGCCGACTCAAGTACAAGAAGACTGGCTCTTCTTACTCTCGATGATTTGAACCTTTCCTGTGAGACCTGTTTTAGATTCCGATGCTCCACATCGGGTTTACTGTATCTCTCTGACCTTGTTATTGACGATGAAACACAGAAATTGCATCGGAATTAAATACAAAGGGCACAATTCCGACTTAAGTACAAGAAAACTGACTCTTCTTACTGTCTAAGCATTGAACCATTCCTGTGACACTAGTTATAGATTCCGATGCTTCGCTTCAGGTTTACTGTATCCCTCTGACATTCTTATAGACGATGAAACACAGAAATTTGCATCGGAATTAAATAGAATAGTCACAATGCCGACTAAAGTACAAGAAAACTGACACTTCTTACTGTCTATGTTTTGAACCATTCCTGTGACACTAGTTATACATTCCGATGCTTCACTTCTGGTTTACTGTATCCCTCGGACATTCTTACTGACGATGAATTACAGAAACTGCATCGGAATTAAATACAAAAGGCACAATGCCGAGTTAAGTACATGAGAACTGACTCTTCTTACTGTCTATGTTTTGAACCATTCCTGTGACACTAGTTATAGATTCCGATGCTTCACTTCAGGTTTACTGTATCCCTCTGAATTTCTTATTGACGATAAACACAGAAATCGAATCGGAATTAAATACAAAAGCCACAATTCCGACGTAAGTACAAGAAAACTGATTCTCCTTACTGTCTATGTTTTGAACCATTCCTATGACTCTAGTTATAGATTCCGATGCTTCACTTCAGGTTTACTGTATCCCTCTGACTTTCCTATTGAAGATGAAACACAGAAATTGCATCGGAATTAAATACAAAAGGCACAATGCCGACATCATTATAAGAAAACTGACACTTCTTACTCTTTATGCTTTGAACCAATCCTGTGACATTAGTTATAGATTCCGATACAGCACTTCAGGTTTACTGTATCCCTCTGACCTTCTTATTGACGATGAAACACAGGAATTGCATCGGAATTAAATACAAAGAGCACAATGCCGATTTAAGCACAAGGAAACTGAGTCTTCTTACTGTCTATGTTTTGAACGATTTCTGTGACACTTGTTATAGATTCCGATGCTTCACTTCAGGTTTGCTGTATCCCTCCGACCTTCGTATTGACGATGAAAGACAGAAATTGCATCGGAATTAATTAGAAAAGGCACAATGCCGACTTAAGTAAAAGAAAACTGACTCTTCTTACAATGTATGTTTCTAACCATTCCTGTGACCCTAGTTATAGAATCCGATGCTTCACTTCAGGTTTACTGTATCCCTCTGACCTTCGTATTGCCGATGAAACACAGAATTTTCATCGGAATTTAATACAAAAGGCTCAATGCCGACTTAAGTACAAGAAAACTGACTCTTCTTACCGTCTATGTTTTGAACCATTCCTGTGACATTAGTTATTGATTCCGATGCTTCACTTCAGGTTTTCTGTATCCCACTGACCTTCTTAATGACGATGAAACACAGAAATTGCATCGGAATGAAATACAAACGGCACAATGCCGACTTAAGTGCAAGTAAACTGATTCTTCTTACTGTCTATGACTCTAACCATTTCTGTGGCACTAGTTATAGATTCCGATGCTTCACTTCAGGTTTATTGTAACCCTCTGACCATCTTACTGACGATGAAAAACAGAAATTGCATCGGAATTCAATACAAAAGGCACAATGCTGACTCAAGTACAAGAAGACTGGCTCTTCTTACTGTTTATGTTTTAAACCTTTCCTGTGATACCGGTTTTAGATTCCAATGCTTCACTTCAGGTTCACTGTGTCCCTTGGACCTATTTATCGACGACGAACCACAGAAATTGCATCGGAATTAAATAGAAAAGCACAATGCCGACTCAAGTACAAGAAGACTGGCTCTTCTTACTCTCTATGCTTTGAACCTTTCCTGTGAGACCGGTTTTAGATTCCGATGCTCCACATCAGGTTTACTGTATCCCTCTGACCTTCTTATTGACGACGTAACACAGAAACTGCATGGGAATTAAATAGAAAGGGCACAATGACGACTTAAGTACAAGAAAACTGACTCTTCTTACCGTCTATGATATGAACCATTCCTGCGACACTAGTTATAGATTCCGATGCATCACTTTAGGTTTGCTGTATCCCTCTGACCGCCTTACTGACGATGAAACACAGAATTTGCATCGGAATTAAATACAAAAGGCACAATTCAGACTCATGTACAAGAAGATTGGCCCATCTTACTGTCTATATTTTGAAACTTTCCTGTGAGACCAGTTTTAAATTCCGATGCTTCACTTCAGGTTTACTGTATCCCTTGGACCTTCAGATTCACGACGAAACACAGAAATTGCATCGGAATTAAATAGAAAAGGCACAATGCCGACTAAAGTACAAGAAAAGTGACACTTCTCACTGTCAATGTTTTGAACCATTCCTGTGACACTAGTTATACATTCCGATGCTTCACTTCAGGTTTACTGTATCCGTCTGACCTTCTTATTGACGATGAAACACAGAAATTGCATCGGAATTAAATACAAAAGGCACAATGCCGAGTTAAGTACATGAGAACTGACTCTTCTTACTGTCTATGTTTTGAAACATTCCTGTGACACTAGTTATAGATTCCGATGCTTCACTTCAGGTCTACTATATCCCTCTGAATTTCTTATTGACGATAAACACAGAAATTGCATCGGAATTAAATACAAATGGCACAATGCCGACTTAAGTACAAGAAAACTGACTCTTCTTACCGTCTATGTTTTGAACCATTCCTGTGACATTAGTTATAGATTCCGGTGCTTCACTTCCGGTTTCCTGTATCCCTCTGACCTTCTTAATGACGATGAAACACAGAAATTGCATCGGAATGAAATACAATAGGCACAATGACGACTTAAGTGCAAGAAAACTGATTCTTCTTACTGTCTATGACTTTAACCATTCCTGTGGAACTAGTTATAGATTCCGATGCCTCCCTTCGGGTTTACTGTATCCCTCTGACCATCTTACTGACGATGAAAAACAGAAATTGCATCGGAATTCAATACAAAGGGCACAATGCTGACTCAAGTACAAGAAGTCTGGATCTTCTTACTGTTTATGTTTTAAACCTTTCCTGTGATACCGATTTTAGATTCCAATGCTTCACTTCAGGTTTACTGTAGCCCTTGGACCTTTTTATCGACGACGAACCACAGAAATTGCATCGGAATTATATAGAAAAGGCACAATGCCGATTTAAGCACAAGGAAACTGAGTCTTCTTACTGTCTGTGTTTTGAACCATTCCTGTGACACTTGTTATAGATTCCGATGCTTCACTTCAGGTTTACTGTATCCCTCCGACCTTCGTATTGACGATGAAGGACAGAAATTGCATCGGAATTAATTAGAAAAGGCACAATGCCGACTTAAGTACAAGAAAACTGACTCTTCTTACTGTGTATGTTTTTAACAATTCCTGTGACCCTAGTTATAGAATCCGATGCTTCACTTCAGGTTTACTGTATCCCTCTGACATTCGTATTGCCGATGAAACACAGAAATTGCATCGGAATTAAATAGAAAAGGCACAATGCCGACTTAAGTACAAGAAAACTGACTCTTCGCACTGTCTATGTTTTTATCCATTCCTGGGACACTAGTTATAGATTCCGTTGCTTCACTTCAGGTTTACTATATCCCTCTGACCTTCGCATTGACGATGAAACACAGAAATTGCTTCGGAATTAAACACAAAAGGCACAATGCCAATTTAAGTACAAGAAATCAGACTCTCCTTACTGTCTATGTTTTGAACCATTCCTGTGACATTAGTTACAGATTCTGATGCTTCACTTCAGGTTTACTGTATCCCTCTGACCTTCTTATTGACGATGAAACACAGAAATTGCATCGGAATTGAATACAAAGGGCACAATGCCGACTTAAGTACAGGAAGACTGGCTCTTCTTACTGTCTATGTTTTGAACCATTCCTGTGACACTAGTTATAGATTCCGATGCTTCACTTCAGGTTTACTGTATCCCTCTGACCTTCTTATTGACGATGAAACACAGAAATTGCTCCGGAATTAAATACAAAAGGCACAATGCCGGCGTAAGTACAAGAAAACTGACTCTCCTTACTGTCTACGATTTGAGCCATTCCTGTGACACTAGTTATAGATTCCGATGCTTCGCTTCAGGTTTACTGTATCCCTCTGACATTCTTATAGACGATGAAACCTAGAAATTGCATCGGAATTAAATAGAAAAGTCACAATGCCGACTAAAGTACAAGAAAACTGACACTTCTTACTGTCTACGTTTTGAACCATTCCTGTGATACTAGTTATACATTCCGATGCTTCACTTCAGGTTTACTGTATCCCTCTGACCTTCTTATTGACGATGAAACACAGAAATTGCATCGGAAATAAATACAAAAGGCACAATGCCGAGTTAAGTACGTGAGAACTGATTCTTCATACTGTCTATGTTTTGAACCATTCCTGTGACACTATTTATAGATTCCGATGCTTCACTTCAGGTCTACTGTATCCCTCTGAATTTCGTATTGACGATAAACACAGAAATTGCATCGGAATTAAATACATAAAGCACAATGCCGACGTAAGTACAAGAAAACTGATTCTCCTTACTGTCTATGTTTTGAACCATTCCTGTGACTCTAGTTATAGATTCCGATGCTTCACTTCAGGTTTACTGTATCCCTCTGACTTTCCTATTGAAGATGAAACACAGAAATTGCATCGGAATTAAATACAAAAGGCTCAATGCCGACTTAAGTACAAGAAAACTGACTCTTCTTACCGTCTATGTTTTGAACCATTCCTGTGACATTAGTTATGGATTCCGATGCTTCACCTCAGGTTTACTGTATCCCTCTGACCTTCTTGATGACGATGAATCACAGAAATTGCATCGGAAGTAAATACAAAAGGCACAAGGCCGACTCAAGTACAAGAAGGCTGGCTCATCTTACTGTCTGTTTTGAACCATTCCTGTGACACTAGTTATAGATTCCGATGCTTCACTTCAGGTTTAATGTATCCCTCTGACCATCTTACTGACGATGAAACACAGAAATTGCATCGGAATTAAAAATAAAAGGCACAATGCCGACTCAAGTACAAGAAGGCTGGCTCATCTTACTGTCTATGTTTTGAACCATTCCTGTGACACTATTTGTAGATTCCGATGCTTCACTTCAGGTTTACTGTATCCCTCTGACCTTCGTATTGGCGATGAAACACAGAAATTGCATCGTATTTAAATAGAAAAGTCACAATGCCGACTTAAGTACAAGAAAACTGACTCTTCTTACTGTCTCTGTTTTGAACCATTCATGTGACACTAGTTATAGTTTCCGATGCTTCACTTCAGATTTACTGTATCCCTCTGACCTTCTTATTGACGACGAAACACAGAAATTGCATCGGAATTAAATACAAATGGCACAATGCCGACTTAAGTACAAGAAAACTGACTGTTCTTACTGTCTATGTTTTGAACCACTCCTGTGACACTTGATATAGATTCCGATGCTTCACTTCAGGTTTACTGTATCCATCTGACCTTCTTATTGACCATGAAACACAGAAACTGCATCGAAATTAAATACAAAAGGCACAACGCCGACTTAAGTACAAGTAAATTGACTCTTCTTACTGTCTATGTTTTGAATCATTCCTGTGACATAAGTTATACATTCCGATGCTTCCCTTCAGGTTTACTGTAACCCCCGGACCTTCTTATTGACGATGAAACACAGAAATTGCATCGGAATTTAAAAAACAAAAGGCACAATGCCAACTTAAGTACATGAGTACTGACTCCTCTTACTGTCTATGTTTTGAACCATTCCTGTGACACTAGTTATACACTCCTGGAATTGGAAAAAAAGTACACATTGACACCGGTATTTTAGACCCACCATACTTGCTCCGGACACTGCGAGAGGGCTGTACAAGCAATGATCACACGCACGGCACAGCGGACACACCAGGAACCGCGGTGTTGGCCGTCGAATGGCGCTAGCTTCGCAGCATTTGTGCACCGCCGCCGTCAGTGTCAGCCAGTTTGCCGTGGCATACGGAGCTCCATCGCAGTCTTTAACACTGGTAGCATGCCGCGACAGCGTGGACGTGAACCGTATGTGCAGTTGACGGACTTTGAGCGAGGGCGTATAGTGGGCATGCGGGAGGCCGGGTGGACGTACCGCCGAACTGCTCAACACGTGGGGCGTGAGGTCTCCACAGTACATCGATGTTGTCGCCAGTGGTCGGAGGAAGGTGCACGTGCCCGTCGACCTGGGACCGGACCGCAGCGACGCACGGATGCACGCCAAGACCGTAGGATCCTACGCAGTGCTGTAGGGGACCGCACCGCCACTTCCCAGCAAATTAGGGACACTGTTGCTCCTGGGGTATCGGCGAGGACCATTCGCAACCGTCTCCATGAAGCTGGGCTACGGTCCCGCACACCGTTAGGCCGTCTTCTGCTCACGCCCCAACATCGTGCAGCCCGCCTCCAGTGGTGTCGCGACAGGCGTGAAAGAAGGGACGAATGGAGACGTGTCGTCTTCAGCGATGAGAGTCGCTTCTGCCTTGGTGCCAATGATCGTCGTATGCGTGTTTGGCGCCGTGCAGGTGAGCGCCACAATCAGGACTGCATACGACTGAGGCACACAGGGCCAACACCCGGCATCATGGTGTGGGGAGCGATCTCCTACACTGGCCGTACACCACTGGTGATCGTCGAGGGGACACTGAATAGTGCACGGTACATCCAAACCGTCATCGAACCCATCGTTCTACCATTCCTAGACCGGCAAGGGAACTTGCTGTTCCAAAAGGACAATGCACGTCCGCATGTATCCCGTGCCACCCAACGTGCTCTAGAAGGTGTAAGTCAACTACCCTGGCCAGCAAGATCTCCGGATCTGTCCCCCATTGAGCATGTTTGGGACTGGATGAAGCGTCGTCTCACGCGGTCTGCACGTCCAGCACGAACACTGGTCCAACTGAGGCGCCAGGTGGAAATGGCATGGCAAACCGTTCGACAGGACTACATCCGGCATCTCTACGATCGTCTCCATGGGAGAATAGCAGCCTGCATTGCTGCGAAAGGTGGATATACACTGTACTAGTGCCGACATTGTGCATGCTCTGTTGCCTGTGTCTACGTGCCTGTGGTTCTGTCAGTGTGATCATGTGATGTATCTGACCCTAGGAATGTGTCAATGAAGTTTCCCCTTCCTGGGACAATGAACTCACGGTGTTCTTATTTCAATTTCCAGGAGTGTAGATTCCGATGCTTCACTTCTGGTCTACTGTATCAATCTGACTTTTTATTGACGATGAAACACAGAAATTGCATCGGAATTAAATACAAAAGGCACAATGCCGACAAGAAAACTGATTCTCCTTACTGCCTATGTTTTGAACCATTCCTGTGAGACAAGTTTAAGATTTCGATGCTTGACTTCAGGTTTACTGTATCCCTTGGATACTCTTATTGACGAAGAAAAACAGAAATTGCATACGAATTAAATACAAAAGGCACAATGCCCACTTAAGCACAAGGAAACTGAGTCTTCTTACTGTCTATGTTTTGAACCTATCCTGTGACACTTGTTATAGATTCCGATGCATCACTTCAGGTTTACTGTATACCTCCGACCTTCGTATTGACGATGAAAGACAGAAATTGCATCGGAATTAATTAGAAAAGGCACAATGCCGACTTAAGTTCAAGAAAACTGACTCTTCTTACTGTGTATGTTTTTAACCATTCCTGTGACCCTAGTTATAGAATCCGATGCTTCACTTCAGGTTTACTGTATCCTTCTGACCTTCGTATTGCCGATGAAACACAGAAATTGCATCGGAATTAAATAGAAAAGTCACAATGACGACTAAAGTCCAAGAAAACTGACACTTCTAACTGTCTATGTTTAGAATCATTCGTGTGACACTAGTTATACATTCCGATGCTTCACTTCAGGTTTACTGTATCCCTAGGACCTTCTTATTGACGATGAAACACAGAAATTCCATCGGAATTATATACAAAAGGCACAATGCCGACTTAATTATAAGAAAACTGACACTTCTTACTCTTTATGGTTTGAACCAATCCTGTGACATTAGTTATAGATTCCGATGCAGCACTTCAGGTTTACTGTATCCCTCTGACCTTCTTATTGACGATGAAACGCAGGAATTGCATCGGAATTAAATACAAGAGGCACAATGACGACTCAAGTACAAGAAGACTGGCTCTTCTTACTGTCCATGTTTCGAACCTTTCCTGTGAGACCGGTTTTAGATTCCGATGATCCACTTCGGGTTTACTGTATCCCTCTGACCATCTTATTGACGACGTAACACAGAAACTGCATGGTAATTAAATAGAAAGGGCCCAATGACGACTTGAGGACAAGAAAACTGACTCATCTTACTGTCTATGTTTTTAACCATCCCTGCGACACTAGTTATAGATTCCGATGCATCACTTTAGGTTTACTGTATCCCTCAGACCTTGTTATTGACGATGAAACACCGAAATTTCATCGGAATTAAATACAAAAGCCACAATGCCAACTTATTTATAGGAAAACTGACTCCTCTAACTGTCTATGTTTTTATCCATTCCTGGGACACTAGTTATAGATTCCGTTGCTTCACTTCAGGTTTACTGTATCCCTCGGACCTTCTTATTGACGATGAAACACAGAAATTGCATCGGAATTAAATACAAAAATCACAACGCCGACTCAACTACAAGAAGACTGGCTCTTCTTACTGTCTATGTTTTGAACCTTTCCTATGAGACCGGTTTTAGATTCCGACGCTTCACTTCAGGTTTACTGTATTCCATGGCCCCTCTTATTGACGACGAAACACAGAAATTGCATCGGAATGACATAGAAAAGGCACAATGCCGACATAAGTAGAAGAAAACTGACTCTTCTTAATGTCTATGTTTTGAACCATTCCTGTGACACTAGTTATAGATTCCGATGCTTCACTTCAGGTTTAGTGTATCCCTCTGACCGCCTTATTGACGATGAAACAGAGAATTTGCATCGGAATTAAATACAAAAGGCACAATGCAGACTCAAGTACAAGAAGACTGGCCCTTCTTACTGTCTATGTTTTGAAACTTTCCTGTGCGACAGTTTTAGATTCCGATGCTTAACTTCAGGTTTTTCTGTATCCCTCGGACCTTCAGATTCACGACGAAACACAGAAATAGCATCGGAATTAAATAGAAAAGGCACAATGCCGGGTTAAGTACAAGAAAACTGATTCTTCTTACTGTCTATGTTTTGAACCATTCCTGTGACACTAGTTATAGATTCCGATGCATCACTTCATGTTTACTGTATCCCTCTGACCTTCTTATTGACGATGAAACACAGAAATTACATCGGAATTAAATACAAAAGGCACAATGTCGACTTATTTATAGGAAAACTGACTCCTCTAACTGTCTATGTTTTTATCCATTCCTGGGACACTAGTTATAGATTCCGTTGCTTCACTTCAGGTTTACTGTATCCCTCTGATCTTATTCACGATGAAACACAGAAATTGCTTCGGAATTAAATACAAAAGGCACAAGGCCGATTTAAGTACAAGAAAACTGACTCTCCTTACTGTCTATGTTTTGAACCATTAGTGTGACATTAGTTACAGATTCTGATGCTTCACTTCAGGTTTACTGTATCAATCTTACCTACTTATTGACGATGAAACACAGAAATTGCATCGGAATTACATACAAAGGGCACAATGCCGACTTAAGTACAAGAAAATTGACTCTTCTTACTGTCTATGTTTTGAACCATTCCTGTTACACTAGTTATAGATTCCGATGCTTCACTTCAGATTTACTGTATCCCTCTGACCTTCTTATTGACGATGAAACACAGAAACTGCATCGAAACTAAATACAAAAGGCACAATGCCGACTTAAGTACAAGTAAACTGACTCTTCTTACTGTCTATGTTTTGAACCATTCCAGTGACACTAGTTATAGATTCTGATGCTTCACTTCAGGTTTACTGTATCCCTCTGACTTTCTTATTGACGATGAAACACAGAAATTGCATCGGAATTAAATACAAAAGGCACAATGCAGACTCAAGTACAAGAAGACTGGCTCTTCTTACTGTCTATGTTTTGAACCTTTCCTGTGAGACCGGTTTTAGATTTCGATGCTTTACTTCAGGTTTACTGTATCCCTTGGACCTTCTTATTCACGACGAAACACAGAGCTTGCATCGGAATTAAATAGAAAAGTTTCAATGCCGGTTTAAGTACAAGAAACTGACTCCTCTTACTGTCTATGTTTTGAAACATTCCTGTGACACTAGTTATAGATTCCGATGCTTCACTTCATGTTTACTGTATCAGTCTGACCTATCTATTGACAATGAATTACAGATATTGCATTGGAATTAAATACAAAAGGCACAATGCCGACTTAAGTACAAGTAAACTGACACTTCTTACTGTCTATGTTTTGAACCATTCCTCTGACACTAGTTATAATTTCCGATGCTTCTTTTCAGGTTTACTGTATCCCTCCGACCTTCTTATTGACGATGAAACACAGAAATTGCATCGGAATTAAATAGAAAATGCACAATGCCGACTTAAGTACAAGAAAACTGACTCTTCTTACTGTCCATGTTTTAACCATTCCTGGGACACTAGTTGTAGGTTCCGTTGCTTCACTTCAGGTTTACTGTATCCCTCTGACCTTCTTGTTGACGATGAAACACAGAAATTGCTTCGGATTTCATACAAAAGGCACAATGGCGATTTAAGTACAAGAAAACTGACTCTCCTTACTGTCTATGTTTTGAACCATTCCTGTGACATTAGTTATAGATTCTGATGCTTCACTTCAGGTTTTCTGTATCCCTCTGACGTTCTTATTGACGATGAAACACAGAAATTGCATCGGAATTAAATACAAAGGGCACAATGTCGATTTAAGTATAAGAAAACTGAGTCTTCTTACTGTCTATGATTTGAACCATTCCTGTTACACTAGTATTAGATTCCGATGCTTCACGTCAGATTTACTGTATCCCTCTGACCTTCTTATTGTCGATGAAACACAGAAACTGCATCGAAATTAAATACAAATGGCAGAATGCCGACTTAAGTACAAGTAAACTGACTCTTCTTACTATCTATGCTTTGAACCATTCCTGTGACACTAGTTATAGATTCCGATGCTTTACTTCAGGTTTACTGTATCCCTCTGACCTTCTTGTTGACGATGAAACGCAGAAATTGCTACGGAATTAAATACAAAAGGCACAATGCCGACTTAAGTACAAGAAGACTAATTCTTCTTACTGTCTACGTTTTGAACCGTTCCGGCGACACTAGTTATAGATTCCGATGCTTCACTTCCGGTTTACTGTATCCCTCTGACTTTCTTATTGACGATGAAACACAGAAATTGCATCGGAATTAAATATAAAAGGCACAATGCCGCCTCAAGTAAAAAAAGACTGGCTCTTCTTACTGTCTATGTTTTGAACCTTTCCTATGAGACCGGTTTTGGATTCCGATGCTTCACTTCAGGTTTACTGTATCCCTTGGCCATTCTTATTGACGACGAAACACAGAAATTGCATCGGAATTAAATAGAAATGGCAAAATGCCTACTTAAGTACAAGACAACTGACTCTTCTTACTGTCTATGTTTTGAACCATTCCTGTGACACTAGTTATAGATTCCGATGCTTCACTTCAGGTTTACTGTATTCCTCTGACCGTCTGATTGACGATGAAACACAGAAATTGCATCGGAATTAAATTCAAAATGCACAATGCAGACTCAAGTACAAGAAGACTGGCTCTTCTTACTGTCTATGTTTTGAACCTTTCCAGTAAGACCAGTTTTAGATTTCGATGCTTCACTTCAGGTTTACTGTATCCCTTGGAGCATCTTATTCACGACGAAACACAGAAATTGCATCGGAATTAAATAGAAAAGGTTCAATGCCGGGTTAAGTACAAGAAAACTGACTCTTCTTACTGTCTATGTTTTTAACCATGCCTGTGACACTAATTATAGATTTCGATGCTTCACTTCAGGTTTACTGTATCACTCTGACCTACCTATTGACGATGAAACACAGATATTGCATTGGAATTAAATGCAAAAGGCACAATGCCGACTTAAGTACAAGTAAACTGACTCTTCTTACTGTCTATGTTTTGAACCATTCCTCTGACACTAGTTATAGATTCCGACGCTACACTTCAGGTTTACTGTATCCCTCTGACCTTCTTATTGACGACGAAACACAGAAATTGCATCGGAATTCAATAGAAAAGGCACAATGCCGACATAAGTACAAGAAAACTAACTCTTCTTACTGTCTATGCTTTGAACCATTCCTGTGACACTAGTTATAGATTCCGATGCTTCACTTCAGGTTAACTGTATCCCTCTGACCTTCTTATTGACGACGAAACACAGAAATTGCATCGCAATTCAATACAAAAGGCACAATGCCTACTTAAGTACAAGAAAACTGATTCTTCTTACTGTCTATGTTTTGAACCATTCTTGTGACTCTAGTTATAGATTCCTATGCTCCACTTCAGGTTTACTGTATCCCTCCGACCTTCTTATTGACGATGAAACACAGAAATTTCATCGGAATTAAATAGAAAAGGCACAATGCCGACTTATGTACAAGAAAATTGACTCTTCTTACTATCTATGTTTTGAAACATTCCTGTGACACTAGTTATACATTCCGATGCTTCACTTCAGGTTTACTGTATCCCTCTGACCTTCCTATTGACGATGAAACACAGAATTTGCATCGGGATTAGAAACAAAAGGCATAATGCCGATTTAGGTACAAGAAAACTGACTCTTCTTACTGTCTATGTTTTGAACCATTCCTGTGACATTAGTTACAAATTCTGATGCTTCACTTCAGGTTTACTGTATCCCTCTGACCTTCTAATTGACGACGAAACACAGAAATTGCATCGGAATTAAATACAATGGGCACAATGCCGACTTAAGTACATGAAAACTGACTCTACTTACTGTCTATGATTTGAACCATTCCTGTTACACTAGTTACAGTTTCCGATGCTTCACTTCAGGTTTACTGTATCCCTCTGACCTTCTTATTGACGATGAAACACAGAAATTGCATAAAATTAAATACGAAAGGCACAAGGCCGACTTACGTACAAGTAAACTGACTCTTCTTACTGTCTATGTTCTGAACCATTCCTGTGACACTAGTTATAGATTCCGATGCTTCACTTCAGGTTTACTGTATCCCTCTAACCTTCTTATTGAAGATGAAACACAGAAATTGCTTCGGAGTTAAATACAAAAGGCTCAATGACGACTTAAGTACTAGAAGACTGACGCTTCTTATATACTAGGATTTGAACCTTTCCTATGAGACCATTTTTAGATTCAAATGCTTCACTACAGGTTTACTGTCTCCCTTGGACCTTCTTATTGACGACGAAACACCGAAATTGCATCGGAGTTACATAGAAAAGGCACAATGCCGACTTAAGTACAAGAAAACTGACTTTACTTACTGTCTATGTTTTGAACCATTCCTGTTACACTAGTTATAGATTCCGATGCTTCACTGCAGGTTTACTGTATCCCTCTGACTTTCTTATTGACGATGAAACACTGAAATTGCATCGGAATTAAACACAAAAGGCACAATGCCGGCTGAAGTACAAAAAGACTGGTTCTTCTTACTTTCTACGATTTGAACCATTCCTGTGACACTAGTTATAGATTCCGATGCTTCACTTCAGGTTTACTGTATCCCTCCGACTTTCTTATTGACGATGAAATACTGAAATTGCTTCGGAATTAAACACAAAATGCACAATGCCGACTGAAGTACAAAAAGACTGGCTGTTCTTACTGTCTATGATTTGAACCTTTCCTATGAGACGGGTTTTATATTCCGATGCTTCACTTCAGGTTTACTGTAACCCTTGGCCATTCTTATTGACGACGAAACACAGAAATTGCATCGGAATTAAATAGAAAAGGCACAATGAATACTTAAGTACAAGAAAACTGACTCTTCTTACTGTCTATGTTTTGAACCATTCCTGTGAAATTAGTTATAGATTCCGATGCTTCACTTCAGGTTTACGGTATCCCTCTGACCGTCTGATTGACGATGAAACACAGAAATTGCATCGGAATTAAATACAAAAGGCACAATGCCGACTTAAGTACAAGTAAACTGACTCTTCTTACTGTCTATGTTTTGAACCATTCCTGTGACACTAGTTATAGATTCCAATGCTTCACTTCAGGTTTACTGTATCCCTCTGACCTTCTTATTGACGATGAAACACAGAAATTGCTCCGGAATTAAATACAAAAGGCACAATGCCGACTTAAGTACAAGAAGACTGATTCTTCATACTGTCTACGTTTTGAACCATTCCTGTGACACTAGTTATAGAGTCCGATGCTTCACTACAGGTTTACTGTATCCCTCTGACTTTCTTATTGACGATGATACACAGAAATTGCATCGGAATTAAATGCAAAAGGCACAATGCCGCCTCAAGTAAAAAAAGACTGGCTCTTCTTACTGTCTATGTTTTGAACCTTTCCTATGAGACCGCTTTTAGATTCCGATGCTTCACTTCAGGTTTACTGTATCCCTTGGCCATTCTTATTGACGACCAAACACAGAAATTGCATCGGAATTAAATAGAAAAGGCACAATGCCTACTTAAGTACAAGAAAACTGACTCTTCTTACTGTCTATGTTTTGAACCATTTCTGTGACACTAGTTATAGATTCCGATGCTTCACTTCAGGTTTACTGTATCCCTCTGACCGTCTGATTGACGATGAAACACAGAAATTGCATCGGAATTAAATACAAAAGGCACAATGCAGACTCAAGTACAAGAAGACTGGCTCTTCTTACTGCCTATGTTTTGAACCTTTCCTGTGAGACCGGTTTTAGATTTCGATGCTTCACTTCAGGTTTACTGTATCCCTTGGACCTTCTTATTCACGACGAAACACAGAAATTGCATCGGAATTAAATAAAAAGGTTCACTGCTGGGTTAAGTACAAGAAAACTGACTCTTCTTACTGTCTATGCTTTGAACCATTCCTGTGACACTAATTATAGATTCCGATGCTTCACTTCAGGATTACTGTATCACTCTGACCTACCTATTGACCAAGAAACACAGATATTGCATTGGAATTAAATACAAAAGGCACAATGCCGACTTAAGTACAAGTAAACTGACTCTTCTTACTGTCTATGTTTTGAACCATTCCTCTGACACTAGTTATAGATTCCGATGCTTCACTTCAGGTTTACTGTATCCAACTGACCTTCTTATTGACGACGAAACACAGAAATTGCATCGGAATTCAATAGAAAAGGCACAATGCTGACATAAGTACAAGAAAACTGACTCTTCTTACTGTCTATGTTTTCAACCATTCCTGTGACACTAGTTATAGATTCCGATGCTTCACTTCAGGTTTACTGTATCCCTCTGACCTTCTTATTGACGACGAAACACAGAAATTGCATCGCAATTCAATACAAAAGGCACAATGCCTACTTAAGTACAAGATAACTGATTCATCTTACTGTCTATGTTTTGAATCATTCCTGTGACTCTAGTTATAGATTCCGGTGCTTCACTTCAGGATTACTGTATCCCTCTGACCTTCTTATTGACGATGAAACACAGAAATTGCATCGGAATTAAATAGGAAAGGCCCAATGCCGACATATGTACAAGAAAACTGACTCTTCTTACTGTCTATGTTTTGAACCATTCCTGTGACACTAGTTATAGATTCCGATGCTTCATTTCAGGTTTACTGTATCCCTCTAACCTTCCTATTGACGATGAAACACAGAAATTGCATCGGAATTAAATACAAAAGGCACTATGCCGATTTAGGTACAAGAAAACTGACTCTTCTTACTGTCTATGTTTTGAACCATTCCTGTGACATCAGTTACAAATTCTGATGCTTCACTTCAGGTTTACTGTATCAATCTGACCTTCTAATTGACGATGAAACACAGAAATTGCATCGGAATTAAATACAATGGGCACAATGCCGACATAAGTACATGAAAACTGACTCTACTTACTGTCTATGTTTTGAACCATTCTTGTTACCCTAGTTATAGATTCCGATGCTTCACTTCAGGTTTACTGTATCCCTCTGACCTACTTATTGACGATGAAACACAGAAATTGCATCGAAATTAAATACGCCAGGCACAATGCCGATTACGTACAAGTAAACTGACTCTTCTTACTGTCTATGTTTTGAACCATTCCTGTGACACTAGTTATAGATTCCGATGCTTCACTTCAGGTTTACTGTATCCGTCTAACCTTCTTATTGACGATGAAACACAGAAATTGCTTCGGAATTAAATGCAAAAGGCTCAATGACGACTTAAGAACTAGAAGACTAACGCTTCTTATATTCTAGGATTTGAACCTTTCCTATGAGACCATTTTTAGATTCCGATGCTTCATTACAGGTTTACTGTCTCCCTTGGAATTTCGTATTGACGACGAAACAAAGAAATTGCATCGGAATTACATAGAAAAGGCACAATGCCGACTAAAGTACAAGACAACTGACTCTACTTACTGTCTATGTTTTGAACCATTCCTGTTACACTAGTTATAGATTCCGATGCTTCACTGCAGGTTTACTGTATCCCTCTGACCTTCTTATTGACGATGAAACATAGATTTTACATCGGAATTAAATACGAAATCACAATGCCGACTTAAGTACAAGTAAACTGACTCTTGTTACTGTCTATGTTTTGAACCATTCCTGTGACACTAGTTATGGATTCCGATGCTTCACTTCAGGTTTACTGTATCCCTCTGACCTTCATATTGACGATGACACACAGAAATTGCATCGGAATACAAACAAAAGGCACAAAGCCGACTTAAGTACAAGAAGACTGACTCTTCTTACTGTCTACGATTTGAACCATTCCTGTGACACTAGTTATAGATTCCAATGCTTCACTTCAGGTTTACTGTATCCCTCTGACTTTCTTATTGACGATGAAACACTGAAATTGCATCAGAATTAAACAAAAACGGCACAATGCCGACTGAAGTACAAAAAGACTGGCTCCTCTTACTGTCTATGTTTTGAACCTTTCCTATGAGACCGGATTTAGATTCCGATGCTTCACTTCAGGTTTACTGTATCCCTTCGCCCCTCTTATTGACGACGAAACACAGAAATTGCATCGGAATTACATAGAAAAGGCACAATGCCGACTTAAGTACAAGAAAACTGACTCTTCTTACTGTCTATGCTTTGAACCATTCCTGTGACACTAGTTATAGATTCCGATGCTGCACTTCAGGTTTACTGTATACCTCTGACCTTCTTATTGACGATGAAACACAGAAATTGGGTCGAAAGTAAATACAAAAGGCACAATGCCGATTTAAGTACAAGTAAACTGACACTTCTTACTGTCCATGTTTTGAACCATTCCTGTGACACTAGTTATAAATTCCGATGCTTCACTTCAGGTTTACTGTATCCCTCTGACCTTCTTATTGACGGTGAAACACAGAAATTTCTTCGGGATTAAAACAAAAGGCACAATGCCGACATATGTACAAGACGACTGATTCTCCTTACTGTCTACGTATTGAACCATTCCTGTGACACTAGTTATAGATTGCGATGCTTCACTTCAGGTTTACTGTATCCCTCTGACTTTCTTATTGAAGATGAAACACAGAAATTGCTTCGGAATTAAATACAAAAGGCACAATGCCGCCTCAAGTACAAAAAGACAGGCTCTTCTTACTGTCTATGATTTGAACCTTTCCTATGAGGCCGGTTTTAGATTCCGATGCTTCACTTCAGGTTTACTGTATCCCTTGGCCATTTTTATTGACAACGAAACACAGAAATTGCATCGGAATTAAATATGAAAGGCACAATGCCGACTTAAGTACAAGAAAACTGACATTTCTTACTGTCTATGTTTTAAACCATTCCTGTGACACTAGTTATAGTTTCCGATGCTTCACTTCAGGTTTACTGTATCCCTTGGACCTTATTATTCACGACATAACACAGAAATTGCATCGGAATTAAATAGAAAAGGTACAATGCCGGGTTAAGTACAAGAAAACTAAATCTTCTTACTGTCTATGTTTTGAACCATTCCTGTGACACTAGTTACAGATTCCGATGCTTCACTTCAGGTTTTCTGTATCCCTCTGACCTACCTATTGACGATGAAACACAGAAATTGCATCGGAATTAAATACAAATGCCACAATGCCAACTTAAGTACAAGTAAACTGACACTTCTTACTGTCTATGATTTGAACCATTCCTCTGACACTAGTTATGGATTCCGATGCTTCACTTCAGATTTACTGTATCCCTCTGACCACCTTATTGACGACGAAACACAGAAATTGCATCGGAATTCAATAGAAAAGGCACAATGCCGACTTAAGTACAAGAAAACTGACTCTACTTACTGACTATGTTTTGAACCATTCCTGTTACACTAGTTATAGATTCCGATGCTTCACTGCAGGTTTACTGTATCCCTCTGACCTTCTTATTGACGATGATACACAGAAATTGCATCGGAATTAAATACGAAAGGCACAATGCCGACTTAAGTACAAGTAATCTGACACTTATTACTGTCTATGTTTTGAACCATTCCTGTGACACTAGTTATGGATTTCGATGCTTCACTTCAGGTTTACTGTATCCCTCTGACCTTCATATTGACGATGACACACAGAAATTGCATCGGAATACAAACAAAAGTCACAAAGCCGACTTAAGTACAAGAAGACCGACTCTTCTTACTGTCTACGATTTGACCCATTCCTGTGACACTAGTTATAGATACCGATGCTTCACTTCAGGTTTACTGTATCCCTCTGACTTTCTTATTGAAGATGAAACACAGAAATTGCATCGGAATTAAATACAAAAGGCACAATGCCGCCTCAAGTACAAAAAGACTGGCTCTTCTTACTGTCTGATTTGAACCTTTCCTATGAGGCCGGTTTTAGATTCCGGATCTTCACTTCAGGTTTACTGTATCCCTTGGCCATTTTTATTGACAACGAAACACAGAAATTTCATCGGAATTAAATATAAAAGACACAATGCCGACTTAAGTACAAGAAAACCGACTTTTCTTACTGTCTATGTTTTGAAGCATTCCTGTGACACTAGTTATAGTTTCCAATGCTTCACTTCAGGTTTACTGTATCCCTTGGACCTTCTTATTCAGGACGAAACACAGAAATTGCATCGGAATTATATAGAAAAGGTACAATGCCGGGTTAAGTACAAGAAAACTGACTCTTCTTACTGTCTATGTTTTGAACCATTCCTGTGACACTAGTTATAGATTCCGATGCTTCACTTCAGGTTTTCTGTATCCCTCTGACCTACCTATTGACGGTGAAACACAGAAATTGCATCGGAATTAAATACAAGTGCCACAATGCCGACTTAAGTACAAGTAAACTGACACTTCTTACTGTCTATGTTTTGAACCAATCCTCCGACACTAGTTATAGATTCCGATGCTTCACTTCAGGTTTACTGTATCCCTCTGACCATCTTATTGACGACGAAACACAGAAATTGCATCGGAATTCAATAGAAAAGGCACAATACCGACGTAAGTACAAGAAAACAGACTCTTCTTACTGTCTATGTTTTGAACCATTCCTGTGACACTGGTTACAGATTCCGATGCTTCACTTCAGTTTTACTGTATCCCTCTGACCTTCTTATTGACGATGAAACACAGAAATTGCATCAGAATTAAATACAAAAGGCACAATGCCGATTTAAGTACAAGAAAACTGACTCATCTTACTGTCTATGTTTTGAACCATTCCTGTGACATTAGTTACAGATTCTGATGCTTCACTTCATGTTTACTGTATCCCTCTGACCTTCTTATTGACGATGAAACAGAGAAATTGCATCGGAATTAAATACGAAAGGCACAATGCCGACTTTAGTACAAGTAAACAGACACTTCTTACTGTCTATGTTTTGAACCATTCCTGTGACACTAGTTATAGATTCCGATGCTTCATTTCAGGTTTGCTGTATCCCTCTGACCTTCCTATTGACGATGAAACACAGAAATTGCATCGGAATTAAATACAAAAGGCACTATGCCGATTTAGGTACTAGAAAACTAACTCTTCTAACTGTCTATGTTTTGAACCATTAATGTGACATTAGTTACAAATTCTGATGCTTCACTTCAGGTTTACTGTATCCCTCTGACCTTCTAATTGACGATGAACACAGAAATTGCATCGGAATTAAATACAATGGGCACAATGCCGACTTAAGTACATGAAAACTGACTCTACTTACTGTCTATGATTTGAACCATTCTTGTTACACTAGTTATAGATTCCGATGCTTCACTTCAGGTTTACTGTATCCCTCTGACCTTCTTATTGACGATGAAACACAGAAATTGCATCGAAATTAAATACGCAAGGCACAATGCCGTTTACGTACAAGTAAACTGACTCTTCTTACTGTCTATGTTTTGAACGATTCCTGTGACACTAGTTATGGATTCCGATGCTTCACTTCAGGTTTACTGTATCCCTCTGACCTTCATATTGACGATGACACACAGAAATTGCATCGGAATACAAACAAAAGGCACAAAGCCAACTTAAGTACAAGAAGACTGACTCTTCTTACTGTCTACGATTTGAACCATTCCTGTGACACTAGTTATAGATTCCGATGCTTCACTTCAGGTTTACTGTATACCTCTGACCGTCTTATTGACGATGAAACACAGAAATTGTATCGGAATTAAATGCAAAATTTACAATGCAGACTCAAGTACAAGAAGACTGGCCCTTCTTACTGTCAATGTTTTGAAACTTTCCCGTGAGACCAGTTTTAGATTCCGATGCTTCACTTCCGGTTTACTGTATCCCTTGGACCATCTGATTCACAACGAAATACAGAAATTGAATCGGAATTAAATAGAAATGGCACAATGCCGGATTAAGTACAAGAAAACTGACTCTTCTTACTGTCAATGTTTCGAACCATTCCTGTGACACTAGTTATAGATTCCGATGCATCACTTCAGGTTTACTGTATCCCTCTGACCTTCTTATTGACGATGAAACACAGAAATTGGGTCGAAAGTAAATACAAAAGGCACAATGCCGACTTAAGTACAAGTATACTGACACTTCTTACTGTCCATGTTTTGAACCATTCCTGTGACACTAGTTTTAAATTACGATGCTTCACTTCAGGTTTACTGTATCCCTCTGACCTTCTTATTGACGGTGAAACACAGAAATTGCTTCGGGATTAAAACAAAAGGCACAATGCCGACTTATGTACAAGAAGACTGATTCTCCTTACTGTCTACGTATTGAACCATTCCTGTGACACTAGTTATAGATTCCGATGCTTCACTTCAGGTTTACTGTATCCCTCTGACTTTCTTATTGAAGATGAAACACAGAAATTGCTTCGGAATTAAATACAAAAGGCATAATGCCGCCTCAAGTACAGAAAGACAGGCTCTCCTTACTGTCTATGATTTGAACCTTTCCTATGAGGCCGGTTTAGGATTCCGATGCTTCACTTCAGGTTTACTGTATCCCTTCGCCCCCCTTATTGACGACGAAACACAGAAATTGCATCGGAATTACATAGAAAAGGCACAATGCCGACTTAAGTACAAGAAAACTGACTCTTCTTACTGTCTATGTTTTGAACCATTCCTGTGACACTAGTTATAGTTTCCGATGCTTCACTTCAGGTTTACTGTATCCCTTGGACCTTCTTATTCACGACGAAACGCAGAAATTGCATCGGAATTAAATAGAAAAGGTACAATGCCGGGTTAAGTACAAGAAAACTGACTCTTCTTACTGTCTATGTTATGAACCATTCCTGTGGCACTAGTTATAGATTCCGATGCTTCACTTCAGGTTTTCTGTATCCCTCTGACCTACCTATTGACGATGAAACACAGAAATTGCATCGGAATTAAATACAAATGCCACAATGCCAACTTAAGTACAAGTAAACTGACACTTCTTACTGTCTATGTTTTGAACCATTCCTCTGACACTAGTTATAGATTCCGATGCTTCACTTCAGATTTAATGTATCCCTCTGACCATCTTATTGACGACGAAACACAGAAATTGCATCGGAATTCAATAGAAAAGGCACAATGCCGACTTAAGTACAAGAAAACTGACTCTACTTACTGTCTATGTTTTGAACCATTCCTGTTACACTAGTTATAGATTCCGATGCTTCGCTGCAGGTTTACTGTATCCCTCTGACCTTCTTACTGACGATGATACACAGAAATTGCATCGGAATTAAATACGAAAGGCACAATGCCGACTTAAGTACAAGTAAACTGACACTTGTTACTGTCTATGTTTTGAACCATTCCTGTGACACCAGTTATGGATTCCGATGCTTCACTTCAGGTTTACTGTATCCCTCTGACCTTCATATTGACGATGACACACAGAAATTGCATCGGAATACAAACAAAAGGCACAAAGCCGACTTAAGTACAAGAATACTGACTCTTCTTACTGTCTACGATTTGAACCATTCCTGTGACACTAGTTATAGATTCCGATGCTTCACTTCAGGTTTACTGTATCCCTCTGACTTTCTTATTGAAGATGAAACACAGAAATTGTATCGGAATTAAATACAAAAGGCACAATGCCGCCTCAAGTACAAGAGGACTGGCTCTTCTTACTGTCTGATTTGAACCTTTCCTATGAGGCCGGTTTTAGATTCCCATGCTTCACTTCAGGTTTACTGTATCCCTCTGACCTTCTTATTGACGATGAAACACAGAAATTGCATTGGAATTAAATACAAAAGGCACAATGCCGACTTAAGTACAAGAAAACCGACTTTTCTTACTGTCTATGTTTTGAACCATTCCTGTGACACTAGTTATAGCTTCCGATGCTTCACTTCAGGTTTACTGTATTCCTTGGACCTTCTTATTCAGGACGAAACACAGAAATTGCATCGGATTTAAATAGAAAAGGTACAATGCCGACTTAAGTACAAGAAAACTGACTCTTCTTACTGTCTATGTTTTGAACCATTCCTGTGACACTGGTTATAGATTCCGATGCTTCACTTCAGGTTTACTGTATCCCTCTGACCTTCTTATTGACGATGAAACACAGAAATTGCATCGGAATTAAATACAAAAGGCACAATGCCGATTTAAGTACTAGAAAACTGACTCTTCTTACTGTCTATGTTTTGAACCATTCCTGTGACATTAGTTACAGATTCTGATGCTTCACTTCATGTTTACTGTATCCCTCTGACCTTCATATTGACGATGAACACAGAAATTGCTTCGGCATTAAATACAAACGCCACAATGCCGACTTAAGTACAAGCAAACTGTTTCTTCTTACTGTCTATGTTTTGAACCATTTCTGTGACACTAGTTATAGATTCCGATGCTTCACTTCATTTTTACTGTATCCCTCTGACCTTCTTATTGACGATCAGACACAGAAATTGTATCGGAATTATATACAAATGGCAGAATGCCGACTCAATTACAAGAAGACTGGCTCTTCTTACTGTCTATGTTTTGAACCGTTCCTGCGACACTAGTTATAGATTCCGATGCTTCACTTCAGGTTCACTGTATCCCTCTGACCTCTTTATTTACGATGAAACACAGAAATTGCATCGGAAATAAATAGAAAAGGCACAATGCAGACTTAAGTACAAGAAGACTGACTCTTTTTACTGTCTATGTTTTGAACCATTCATGTGACACTAGTTATAGATTCCGATGCTTCACTTCAGGTTTCCTGTATCCCACTCACCTTCTTATTGACGGCGAAACGCAAAAATTGCATCGCAATTCAATACAAAATGCACAAAGCCTACTTAAGTACAAGAAATCTGATTCTTCTTACTGTCTACGTTTTGAACCATTCCTGTGACATTAGTTACAGACTCTGATGCTTCACTTTATGTTTACTGTATCCCTCTGACCTTCTTATTGACGATGAAACACAGAAATTGAATCGGAATTAAATACGAAAGGCACAATGCCGACTTAAGTACAAGTAAACTGACTCTTCTTACTGTCTATGTTTTGAACCATTCCTGTGACACTAGTTATAGATTCCTATGCTTCACTTAAGGTTTTCTGTATCCCTCTGACCATCCTAATGACGATGAAACACAGAAATTGCATCGGAATTAAATACAAATGCCACAATGCCCACTTAAGTACAAGTAAACTGACACTACTTACTGTCTATGGTTTGAAGCAATCCTCTGACACTAGTTATAGATTCCGATGCTTCGCTTCAGGATTACTGTATCCCTCTGACCATCTTATTGACGACGAAACACGGAAATTGCATCGGAATTCAATAGAAAAGGCACAATGCCGACTTAAGTACAAGAAAACTGACTCTTCTTACTGTCTATGCTTTGAACCATTCCTGTGACACTGGTTATAGATTCCGATGCTTCACTTCAGGTTTCCTGTATCCCTCTCACCTTCTTATTGACGACGAAACGCAAAAATTGCATCGCAATTCAATACAAAAGGCACAAAGCCTACTTAAGTACAAGAAAACTGATTCTTCTTACTGTCTATGTTTTGAACCATCCCTGTGACTCTAGTTATATATTCCGATGCTTCACTTGAGGTTTACTGTAACCCTCCGACCATCTTATTGACGATGAAACACAGAAATTGCATCGGAATTAAATAGAAAAGGCACAATGCAGACTTAAGTACAAGAAAACTGACTCTTCTTACTGTCTATGTTTTGAACCATTCATGTGACACTAGTTATAGATTCCGATGCTTCACTTCAGGTTTACTGTATCCCTCTGACCTTCTTATTGACGATGAAACACAGAAATTGCATCGGAATTAGATACAAAGGGCACAATGCCGAC